>NC_056732.1:1251290186-1251445186 GCF_019279795.1 Protopterus annectens | reverse complement strand
ATATATATATATATATATATATATATATATATATATATATATATATATATATATAGATATATATGTGACTACATCTATAGATATGTTGAATCCATTTAGACAGTAATATAGCTGCACACACACGTCCATCTAGCTGTAGGTATACATTCTCAGGGGCGGCTCGTGGCATAGGGCTGCCGGACTGCAGCCCCCTCAAACACAAAAAAAGAAAGAAAACAAAATGAAACATAAAAAAAAACATTTTTTTAAAATTAGGACTTAATGCGCATAGACCGAGTCCCGGCTTATCGGTCTATGCATGCTCAAAACCGGCCGTCCCATAGGGGACAAGGAGCGTCTGTGCACTTTTACAGTGCACAGACCCCAGGATTATGGGACGCGTCCGACTGCAAGAGGAGCAGCAGGGACTCGGACAGAGCCTCAGGGATCTCGCCGCGTCGGGGAAGGAGCATGTGGATCTGGGTCTTCAGTATTGCGGGAAGGATGTATGTACGGACGTTAACTCTGGATGTATTCATTCAGGTAAGGTGCCTTTTAATTTACAATGTTTATGTTTCTTGAGTTTGTGTATGGTGCTTGTGCTTTACTGTGTGTGTGTGTGTGTGTGAAAATGCCCCAGGTGCTTATGGTGGTGTGGTAGGGAATGCCTCAGGCTTGAACCCTGTACCCTGTATGCAGGTGTTAAAGACTTGAGTTCCCTACCCACCACCATTTGTAAAAAAATTTCAGATTTTTACCTCATATTCGATCTGATCTGTTCCTCATAATATCTGTGGTTTGTAAATGTTGCAATGCTTGATATTTGATGGTGTAGTAGTAGCATTGTTGCCTCACAGCTGCAGGTTCTTGGGTTTGATTCTTGGCTGGGGTTCCTTCTTTGTGGGGTCTGTATCTTCTCCCTGTGTTTGTGTGGGTTTGCTTTTGTGCCCTCCCATGTTACAAAGACATGTCTGCATTATTTCTTCCTGGGCCTCTGCTGAAAATTTGTTTATTTGTTCCAAGTCAGACTGTCCTGATTAAAAATGTTAAATAAAATTGATAGGCATTTGAATTTCAGACTTAAGGGTTTCTGAATGTTTAATTCCTTGTATTTGATGGTGCAGTGGTCGTATTGTTGCCTCACAGCTATAGGTTTTCTGGTTTGATTCTTGGTTGGGGTGGCTTCTGTGTGGAGTCTGCATCTCCTCCATGTGTTTGTGTGGATTTGCTCTGGTGCCCTGCCATTTTACAAAGACGTGTCTGCAGTTGTAATCCCTGCTGAAAATTGGTTTTGTTCTGTCCGCAGTAAAATTGGCAGGCATTTGAATTTCAGACTTCAGGTTTCTGAATGTTTAATTCCTTGCATAATTGATGGTGCGGTGGTAGTATTGTTGCCTCACAGCTATAGGTTTTCTGGTTTGATTCTTGGTTGGGGTGGCTTCTGTTTGGAGTCTGCATCTCCTGCCTGTGTTTGTGTGGATTTGCTCTGGTGCCCTGCCATTTTACAAAGATGTGTCTGCAGTTTTAATCCCTGCGTCTGCTGAAAATTGTTTTTGTTCTGTCCGCAGTAAAATTGACAGGCATTTGAATTTCAGACTTCAGGTTTCTGAATGTTTAACTCCTTGTATAATTGATGGTGCAGTGATAGTATTGTTACCTCACAACTATAGGTTTTCTGGTTTGATTCTTGGTTGGGGTGGCTTCTGTCTGCATCTCCTCCCTGTATTTGTGTGGATTTGCTCTGGTGCCCTGCCATTTTACAAAGACGTGTCTGCAGTATTAATCCCTGCATCTCTGCTGAAAATTGTTTTTGTTCTGTCCGCAGTAAAATTGACAGGCATTTGAATTTCAGCCTTCAGGTTTCTGAATGTTTAATTCCTTGCAGATTTGATGGTGCAGTGGTAGTATTGTTGCCTCACAGCTATAGGTTTTCTGGTTTGATTCTTGGTTGGGGTGGCTTCTGTGTGGAGTCTGCATCTCCTCCATGTGTTTGTGTGGATTTGCTCTGGTGCCCTGCCATTTTACAAAGACGTGTCTGCAGTTTTAATCCCTGCTGAAAATTGTTTTTGTTCTGTCCGCAGTAAAATTGACAGGCATTTGAATTTCAGACTTCAGGTTTCTGAATGTTTAATTCCTTGCAGATTTGATGGTGCAGTGATAGTATTGTTACCTCACAACTATAGGTTTTCTGGTTTGATTCTTGGTTGGGGTGGCTTCTGTCTGCATCTCCTCCCTGTATTTGTGTGGATTTGCTCTGGTGCCCTGCCATTTTACAAAGACGTGTCTGCAGTATTAATCCCTGCATCTCTGCTGAAAATTGTTTTTGTTCTGTCCGCAGTAAAATTGACAGGCATTTGAATTTCAGACTTCAGGTTTCTGAATGTTTAATTCCTTGCAGATTTGATGGTGCAGTGATAGTATTGTTACCTCACAACTATAGGTTTTCTGGTTTGATTCTTGGTTGGGGTGGCTTCTGTCTGCATCTCCTCCTGTATTTGTGTGGATTTGCTCTGGTGCCCTGCCATTTTACAAAGACGTGTCTGCAGTATTAATCCCTGCATCTCTGCTGAAAATTGTTTTTGTTCTGTCCGCAGTAAAATTGACAGGCATTTGAATTTCAGCCTTCAGGTTTCTGAATGTTTAATTCCTTGCAGATTTGATGGTGCAGTGGTAGTATTGTTGCCTCACAGCTATAGGTTTTCTGGTTTGATTCTTGGTTGGGGTGGCTTCTGTGTGGAGTCTGCATCTCCTCCATGTGTTTGTGTGGATTTGCTCTGGTGCCCTGCCATTTTACAAAGACGTGTCTGCAGTTTTAATCCCTGCTGAAAATTGTTTTTGTTCTGTCCGCAGTAAAATTGACAGGCATTTGAATTTCAGACTTCAGGTTTCTGAATGTTTAATTCCTTGCAGATTTGATGGTGCAGTGGTAGTATTGTTGCCTCACAGCTATAGGTTTTCTGGTTTGATTCTTGGTTGGGGTGGCTTCTGTGTGGAGTCTGCATCTCCTGCCTGTGTTTGTGTGGATTTGCTCTGATGCCCTGCCATTTTACAAAGACGTGTCTGCAGTATTAATCCCATGCCTCTGCTGAAAATTGTTTTGTTCTGTCCGCAGTAGAATTGACCGCATTTGAATTTCAAACTTCATGTTCTTCAGAATACATAGTAGCACAACCTTTTTCTAGCAATTTTCTAAGTTTATAAGATGAATATTTTAAATTTGTCCCTATTTTTGGGACTGTATTCCCCATTATTGGCTTCGTCCAGGTTTTGTGCTAAGGTTGACAGCTATGGCAAGAACTGAATTCACTGAATATGGACTGTAGAATTATGCATATTTACTGATAAAGGTGCACTGTAGAATTGTGCATATTTACTGATAATGGTGGACTGTAGAATTGTGCATATTTACTAATAATGGTGGACTGTGGAATTGTGCATATTTACTAATAATGGTGGACTGTAGAATTGTGTATATTTACTAATAATGGTGGACTGTGGAAGTCTGAGTAGACTTTTTATGATAAATGTTCTCAACTGGGCAGTTTTGCCATTATGGGTGCATATGTTTTGTTTCATTGCTTACTGGAAAAATGTTCAAAACAAATTTAAAACACCCTCTAACAAGTGTACTGTATTGTACAAGGAATATAATTTTAGTACAATGAGGAAGGTGTATCAAAGAGCACATGTATGTTTCATATGCAAGGGGCCTATGATTCGAAAACAGCCCAAAATTAATCTTTATCTGCCACTGGCAAAATGTATTTTCTTTGAATGTGGGTTTCAATGCTGTTTCAATGAATGTGAGTTTCAAGGGCAGAGAAGTTTTAATGCTAAGTTTTCATTGTGAGACTGCATTGCTTTGTTTAACAGATTACTTAATGTTTGTGCTGTAAAATACAAAATAAAACTTTCAAATGAAGTCCAATCATTGAAGTAAAGCAGTATGCACATTAGTGTTTATGGTAAATGGAGTGAAATAGCCAAGTAATGGTTAATTGGAATGGCTGCAGAGGCTCCAGTTCAACCATTATTTTGTCAGGGGAAGGGCAGCAAACTCAGACAGGCCCAGCTGAACTATACCTCCCAACTGTCCAGATTTTCAAAGAATGAATAGATTTTGCTTCTTATTTTTGGTTTGTTGTTCATAAAATTTGTAGTTTTAATTCCTAAATGATTTGCCAGAAGTCACTAAATAATAAGTTTCAGACTTCATAACCTTCATAAAAATGCATGTTAAAGTAAGAGCCGTTCTATCAACTGTCTCAATTTATACAAGAGCAATTTTTAGTACTGTTTATATGTGCCCCAATATATTTGGCCTTGTTCAGATTTACTGCATTAACAGGTTGAGAGGTACATGCAAATAAATTGCTTTATAGAATTAGGCATAGCCAACCTCTCAACTGTCCCCAATTTTTGGCTCAAAATGTTGCTCTTCCCTAATAATCCCTCCATAAAATAGCAATTTTGGAAGAAAACATGGAGGGTTTACAATTAAGAACTAACTGTAATAATCAAAGTTATAGATTACTTGAAATGCATGTAGATTCTTTTATTTTGTCAGCTGCTCAAGGTAGCAGTACTAATATTAAAGTGTCCCTTCTTTGACAGGTAGAAGCTGTATTGTGTGTCTATTTTATATTTTTGCATCACATTTTTGGTCCATTTTTCATAATATTGTGTTTTGGCAAATTAGTGACAAATCACTAAAGACTGAAGTTAGAAAATGACAGACATTTGAGTTTCAGATTTTATACCCTTCAGAAAATTCATACTAATGCAAGACCTATTCTATTATCTTTCTAAGTTTATTAGAGCAATATTTAAAATTGTCCTTCTTGTTGTGCCTTTGTCCCACTTCTGTGTATGGCTTTGTCCAGATTTCTTGCTCTTGAAGTTGAGAGGTATGACAAATGTGTCAGGGCCATCACAGTCAGCCAGAGAGATTTCAAATTGTGACATGCTTGTTGCACCCCACTCCCCATGTAGTGACTCTGGATGTGTCCAAGCAAGGCAAGGAGTAGTTGTATCTACCTTGGATGGGGAGGACACACTGCATAAGTACTACAGTGGCTTTTCGTCTGTCCTTGATTTTGCAGAATGGTCTGGTTTCTGTCATATTTTTGTACTGTTGATTTATGCTTATTACTCAAAGTGCCTGTTGCTCTGTGTTTAAGTAGCAATGCTTTAATGACCATAAGGTAAGCTTGTCTGACATCGTAAGATGCAAGTAAGCTTTAATAAGCATACTGTTAAAGAATTGCCAACATTGAAAGCCTTTCTGTTGTTGCCATGCAGAGAATACTTGACTAGATAATGTATAAGCCTTGGGTATTAAAGGACAGGATTCCATTATTTTAAAAAGCTCATTACACTTGTTGGAGACTTCCAGTCATCTCTACAGGCTTTACCCGTAAACTAAACAGAATGCCAATCATGTGTGGTCCATAACCTGTACAGTAATCCTTTAAGCAATGTATCTTGAGCTTGTTTCTTGTTTGCTTTTCATTTTTTACTTTTATCATGTTTTCCGCATGAAACGTCAGGCAGCAGGTCTTTTTTGGATAAGAAACATTTTTACAAGTGGGGGCATCACATAGATTTCTACTTTCAGCATGTTGCTTGGTACTTTAATAAAGCTGAATATATTATAATTAGAACTGCAGTGCAAGAAGTAGTTTGAGTTGAGTGCTTCTGGTTTTTCTTATACTTGATTTTGACTGGCATTCCAGTAATGTATTTAAAAAGTAATTTATTTTTTCATGCCTCACAACCTTTTGTTTCCATCTAGATATTAAGTAAGCTGTCATGCAGCCAATGCATTGAAATATTTTTATTCTTCTACACTTATTTTTGTCTTGATTGGACTTTCATAATGATGGTTTGCCACCCAGGGCAGCGTATTTAATTAAAGTTAGTTTTTTTGTGGTTTTGTGCATAGCTCCTCCCCTTTATGGTTGACCACACCCCTTCCCTTTGACCCCGCCCATTCAGCGTCTCCTGCAGCCCCCCTGTGATTTGAAGTCACCAGCCGCCACTGTACATTCTCTGTGCTGTTGTATGACTGGACTGGATGATATGTTTCTGAAAACATCAAATTTATTTGTATTTGTCATGGCTTAGTGGTAAATCCGTTTTTCTATGGTGTGCAGTGTCCTTGGTTTGAGCCTTGCAGGAGCTGTTTATTTTGTTGGTGGTGCAGAACACCTGCGGTTGGATACTGAGTGATTAAGGCACTTTAAAGCAGTTGTAAGCGGCTTTGTGCAGAGGTAAGCACTGCCATCTTTCGGTTACAGTGTCTTACACTCAGTTAGCTGCGATATTGCTTAACCTGTGTAGGCATTGCTTACCCCTGCGCAAACAGGCTTAAAACCACTTACTGCTGTTTAAAAGTGCATACTGCTGCTTAGCCCCATGCTTATTTCTTTAAAAGAGAAGAAAAAAGGGTTGATAGGAAAGGGGTGAAAAAGGGGCACAAAGAGGGAAAGATAGTAGGGAAAATAGCTAGGCATGTGCAGGAAGGGTGTAGGGAAGGTCCATAGCTGCCCATTTTTCTACAGCAACAGCTGTGCATATATACTGAATTTGGAGGTAGATTTGGGTACTGAAACCCCTGGGAGAGGGGTGAGGACAACGTAAATTAGTTGTGTTGCCAATTAGACCAGATTGCATGTGGACATGTGTGTGAAATGGACAGCTATATATGGGGTGAGTTATTTTTGTGGGAACAGATTGCCCTTTATTTTCAGGTGAGAGTGGGATGTTGGGGAGGGGTAGTAGGTATATTTGGGGAGGTTGGTTGGGTAGGTTAACAGACAAGACACACAAGATGCATACAGGGGTGGTATATGACACATGTGGGGGTAAACAACTTGGACGGGGAGGGGTGTTTGGAAGTCACAAGCCCATGAGCCCCCAAATAATAACAGTGGAACTGAGGTCCCCACCCATGGGCAGTCACCACTGCACCTCCACGACCCCAAAGGTGGCCATTTTGGGGCTGTGTAAGGGGGGCAGGATCACCCTCTAATTGCACCCCTCGGCCCTTAAGCTGGTGTAGCTGGTCTCGAAAAGCCCTATTGATCTCCCTACGCACCACGACCCGGACCTGACGACGGGTGACTGGTTCCTCTCCGCCCCCCCACTCCCGGGGGGCAGAGCCCCATCCCCTGTAGCTGTTCCACCCAAAGGTGGTGCAGGGCCTATGGAGGAGGAGGTCCCAGGCTGGGCCCCAGATGTGCTGGTGCCCGGTGCCATGGCCAGCTGAGGTGGGGCAGGTGGGTCCGCTGGGACCGGCCTTTCCATATGAGCTATGGTGTTGCAGTTTACAGACAGATATGTGTTAGTAATAGTCGAAAGCATTCAGGATTAGTTATAAAAGCATGCATAGGCATACCCATTAACCCAACAAACCAGATGTAAAACAGTTGCAGAGCAAGCAGAACACATGCATATATGGAACAACAGTGGCCATTACATACAGGTTTCATTGATGGCAACAGGCCACCAATATGGGGGTATTTTAACATTGCACATGCATAAAAACAAATGTGAATATTTATAAACCAATAGGACATATGTCCCAACAAAAGTTTGGAGTGTACACATACCGATTGAGGTGTGTCATTGGGTTATTTTTGCACATATGGTAGGGGTGAGAGAGAGAGTTCAATTAACAACTAATATATCCTTGTAGTTTTCACTGCGTTCATAGTCACTGCAGTGATTTGTCCCTTACATGTATTATTACACTACCCAATGGCCTTATATTGTACAATGGTATGTTTATAGATTATTATATACGTGACCTGTGTCTTACATACAGGTTGACAAGATGCAGGTGTTAATGCAACATATGTTGAGAATTGCTCTCATACACTTTGGGTGAGATGCTGGAATGACAAGTTTGTTTTCATATACATTCTCTTACTATGTACACGTCTGACTATCAGTTATATGTCATTAGTGGCTGCATACATTTCTTGGATCATCACACTGATTTTTCAGGGGAACAGGGTACCAGGCTGGTGATGTGGGCCATTTATCTGGATATGCTGGACAGATTGGAACAGTTGAGGGGTATGAATATGCATACAACTTTCTATCTGAACATTCTAGCAAATTCTGCACTCTTGTTGGGTGTAATTATGCATACAGCTTTCTATCTGAACATTGTAACAAAATCTGTACAGGTGTGGGGTATGATTATGCATACGACTTACTAGCACTCCTGGAATTCAAACCCCTGCTGTGTGTGACATAAAAGTTATAGTTAACATCACAGTACACTGTGCTATCAGGGAAATGATGTGAAGCTTTTTAATGTTTTCTGTCTAAGTCTCCCTCACTTGTACAATATGACTGACCTCTTGGGACTTCCAACATTGTTATACAGACCTTCATATTCATTTTATCTACATACCACAGTGTGGGTAACACTGTTTAATACAATAGTACTATTTACAGTATGCAACAGTTCAACAAAATATGAAAGAAGAGTAAACAGAAGTACTCCAGGGGTTATACCTTTATTCATAGAATAGTACACCTTTATTTCTACTAGTACAACACTTTTTCAGGCTCTTATATTTATTTGTTATGACAGTACATGCAGAATAATTACTAATCTGCCTTGCGATGCAGCCTTTGCGACCTAGCATCATGGGCTTGCTGGTTCGCAGCCTGCTAATCTGCAGCTGTCAGAGAAACACAGTGATATTTAGCCATACCTATCCATAGTATACACAAGCTAGGCAATTATTACCTACTTAGTAGAATGAGTACTTAGTACTGGAGCATTAGGCATCTGACGTGATTCCTGAATCCACTGTTCCAGTACATCCCCCCTCTGCCGCTTCAGGTCAGCATGGTGGTGCCTGACCTGCTCACCAGTCCGGGGGATACCTGAGGCACTGGTGAGGTCACGGACAAGACTGTCCTAGGTCTCCATTTTATACTGCTAGCCCTGGTACTGGCCCTGCATTAGTCTCTCCTCATGGTGTTTTACCAGGAGCCATACCATGATTTTTGACTCCTGGATGTCCCAGCGCTGTGCTCTAAATTGAGTGCCTTCACCCACTCCAGCCATTGTGCCTGCAGTAGGAAGCTACAACCACTTATGGACAGTATTCCCACCTGTGGGGATTAAATACAGCCAGTTTCCTGCACTTTTCCATGATTGGCCAGTTTTGAATAGGCTAAGCTATGGGCACACCTGCTTACCTAAGGTTGGCACTGCTTAAAGAGGTATACCACTAGGCAGATTGAATTGGCTGCCCTACACATTACTTACACTTACTAAGTTGAGCTGTGCAGTGGTTAGCATTGCTTAATAGTTAATTAGCATTTAATTTGCCTTTTGGCAGTGATTTATTATTCATTACAGGTTATATATGTGTCTGGTATCCATGATTCATGTGCACATACACTGTATGGGATCTTGGGGACTTCTACACTTTATTACAATAACACTTCATATCTATGCTTACTGCAGTACTCCAGTTCACATATTTATGTTATGTAGCAGGTTATACAACATCACACTGTACATAGATTCAGTTCACATATTTGGTTTGATTTTCCTGTGGTGAGGATTAGTTTGCTGATACCTCTTTCATATGAATTGCTATGATGGCTTAGTGGTTAACTACTGTGACTATAGTGTACAGGGTCCTGAGTTCAAGCCTCGGAGAAGCTGTTTATTTTGTTGCTGGGCAGAACATGGGCCATTGGGTATAGAGTGATTATGGCCCATTAAAGCAGTTGTACATGGGTTTGCTCGGAGCTAAGGACTGCTAACCTCCGGTTACTATTTCTACCACTCAGTTAGTTGCTTAATCTGTGTAGGTAATGCTTACCCCCAATGCAAACACACTTAAACACGCTTACTAGTGCTTATATATGCTCACTACTGCTTATTTGTGATTAAACCTGCTTACTTGTGCCTTATTCAAGAATCTCGATGGCAGCACTCAGATCTGCTCTGAGTTACAGCACAACGGCACGAAAATTACAGAACCAACTGATATTGCCAACATCCTGGCAGATATGTTCAATGCTAACTTTACCCCCCCCAACCCCTAAAGGGCTCATATCTATACAGGAAGAATGCAGAGTCCCTGTAATCACAACTACGCAGGTAAAAGCTGCACTCTCTAAATCCAAAAACACAGCATCCATGGGACCGGACAACATCCCAGGCTGCGTTTTACACAAACTTCAGAATGAACTGGTTCCTCACCTAAGCATCATGTTCAATAATAGCCTCACATCAGGCTTTGTGCCCACTGAATGGTGCACAGCAACAGTTATCCCACTCCACAAAGGAGGAGCCACCACTGATCCTGGGAACTATCACTCTATTAGCCTGATGAGCCTGGTCTGCAAGGCCATGGAACGTATCATCATGGAACTCATAAACAAAGACATTGGTAACCTCCAAACTCTGGATCCCACCCAGTTCGGGTTTGTGAAAGGCAGATCATGCCTCCTGAACCTGATCAACTTCTTTTAGGCAGTCACCAAAGCTGTAGATGAGGGTAAGGTGGTTCACACAGCCTATTTTGACCTCGCCAAGGCTTTCGACTCCATCTCCCATTCTGGAATTATAGCTAAACTCACTAAACTAGGTATAAATCCCTACATCACAAGATGGGTTACCAACTGGCTCACTGACAGAACTCACACTGTAAAAGTTGCAGACTCCAAATCTGACCTCAAAGCAGTGAGAAGTGGAGTACCACAGGGGTCCGTCCTGTGACCTCTCCTGTTTGCTATCTACTTTTCTGAAGTACAGGCTAACACAGAAGGCCTCGGCTAACAAAGTTTGCAGATGACTGCAAACTAGGAGCCATGGTCAAGTCCCCAAATGATGTGGGCATCCTACAGAAGGGCCTCGCCGAGACAGATGCCTGGTGTCAGAGCCATGGCTTCAAGCTCAGTGCCAAAAAGTGCAGTGACATCCCCTTTGGCAAAAACTCTGTACTCATGAACTACCACAGAGGCATCAATCTACTTAACACTGAATGTGTGATAAGAGACATTGGGACCTAGGTGGACAGTAGTCTCTTCTTTGATAGTCACATTGCCACAGTAGTCACCTCATCATAAAAGGGTTCTCATCCAGGAAAAAAGAGGTCATTGTTCCCCTCTACTCGACACTCATTAGACACATTATAGAGTACAACGCCCCTTTTAGAATGTACCTCACAAGACATCTGCAGCAGCTGGAAAGGCCACAGAAGTACCTCACAAAGAGGATTAATGGCCTCAAACAAATGCCCTACACTGACTGTCTCAAAAAACTCCAGCTTTACTCTGTAGCATATCGCCTACTCCGAGATGATTTCTGCCCAACATATAAAGCTATGTCAAACCCAGTGCTGTTTTACATGCTACACCTAAAGAAATCCCAATCCCTCCGAGCTACATGCTCTAGGGACCTAAACCTTGTCACCACAATAAACAGGACATGCTGGATGGATATATTCCTGCCCCAGAGACTTCCCATACTATGGAACAGGCTACCCATCTATGTCAAGCAAAGTTCTTCATTAGCATTCTTCAAGAAAAATCTTGATGAGTGCATGGGAAATAGGAAATACACCCTGGGGATCACTTCTGTGTCTCTGCTTGACAGTGGCACAGAAAAATAACTTTCTTGGGTGGCATAAGCCAGGGAACCTTGTTGGCTAGGCTTACGTAGGCCCTTGGGCTGATAGCCTAGTACCCACCTATGAACCTATTAATACAGTAGTCCAGTTCACATTTAAATGTTATTTAGTAGGTTATACAGCAAATATATGAGAAAAAAATGTTCATATACAGATTTAACATGCAGAATGGTATGTGCTGCAGTGGGACTCAAACTGGGGATACCTGCTCTTTAGGTGGACACCCTGCCCGCTATACTATTGCTTTGCTGCTTCATTTGCATATATCTTCCTTGTTATCCTCTTCGGCCTTTTAAGCTGCTTTAACAATAGCTAAGCAATGGGTACACCCGCGCACCTACAGTTAGCTGTACTCAGATTTAAGAACAATATAATGGGTTTTCTTCAGTTTATTTATATGTGCTGTTGCTGTTGTACACATGGGGGATTCTTGGTGGGGATATGTGGACACCTATGAGCGGCCTCACTCATTTATTTCCACTTTCTGCTGTTCTACTTTGCAGGGGCGTGTTTATTCTGAGAGCTCTGCTCTCAGACACCCCCTCTGCACTCGTACATGCTCTGTGTATGCCTAGGAGGTCGGTCAGCTCACCTTCATTAATATGCATGGTGTGCTGCCATCCTGCTCCTAAGCAGCTGCTTTCGTGCAGGACTAGACTAGTCCTACACGGAAGTTTAGTAAATCCCGGGGTATGTATTTTACTTTTTTGCCACTCTTTTAATTCTTTCCATGTTTTGCAGATGTTATGACACCTAGATGTTTACTTTATGATCAGGAGCATTTAGCTTTCCCCAGTATTTAGGCTTAGTCCCTACAGTTTGCCACTCTATTTCACAAATGACAAACAGGATAGTGAGCATTGTTTGCTTATTCCATGTAGCCATATGACCTCCAGATTACTAATCTGGCTGGATATTTTCTCTTTATTTTTGGCTTTACAAAAACATCTTATTGGTTAGTTTGTATGTAATTAATTAGAAAGCACCTTCTTTATCTATACAATCACACAATGCATGACTCAATACTTAAGATCTTTTGATACAAAGTATTAAAGCGGAGATGCAGTTTGACATTTGATTCCTTGTATAAGTTCATCACCCATAAATTCTCACCCCAAAGTATAGCAGAGAGATTTCTATACACACAGTACATACAGTATGACATCTACCTACATGTCTGTCTGTCTGGCTAACTCCATCTCCCCCACCATTTTCCCTTGTCTAATGCACGCACACTCACTGTTATGTATATGAGACATAAGTTATCTGTTTAGGAGAGTCTTTATCCCAAACAGGCATTTTGCTTAGCTTTTCTTGTATGTCATACCTAAACTATAACGAGTGCTGCAGTTCATTATATTGTGCCTTATGAATATTTGGATTACTGTGTTATTGTTTCTGCATTTTGTTATTCTGTCTCAAGTCCCATAAGAACTATTATGAATTTCACCATTCAGTTCTAGCTAATCTCATACCAACCTGCAGTTAACTTATACTGATAAATTTTATTTCAGCATTCCTTTACTGGAAATTAAATCTCAGATAGTCTATAGAGCCTGAGGTTAAGTTTTTGCTTGCAAATTAGTTGCAAACCTTAAACTCAGTAACATTCTAAACACATTTTACAGGCACAATTTGAAAGTCTTTAAAAGCCAAAGTGAAATGCATTAACAGTCCATATAGTTAATAAGAGACAAAAACAAATGGGAATTAAAATATAAGGGACTTGAAAAAAGTCCCTGATAAGCAGTTTAAGTACTTTTGTCTTCTCAGTAATACATATAATTTGGTTTTATTCCAAGCTATTATCTAATTAAAGGAAGCAAACAAAACCACTGCCCAAGAAAGTTAATTATGCTTTTCAGCAGAATCACATATATATTGGAAAGTGTGAGAAAGATGCATTTAAGTAATGGTTTACCAAATTTGTTTACAAAAATTAGATACTTATACTAGCAGTAAAATATACCCAATTTAAAAACGCATACCACTGCTTTTTTGTGAATGATATTGTGTAATTACTACAATAGTTTTTTTTTCGTCTCAATGAAAGTGTCCCAAAATTATTCCACTTCTCTTAATGCAAACAGGCTGGAAAATCAGATGCATTCCATCAGAGCACTTAAAACTGCAGCAAATAATAGTTTACACAGCAATGTTTAGTATCCCCCAACACTGATGATTTCTAGTTGATTTTTATAAAGCACTTTACAGTGCTTTCATGACAACTCCTTAAAGACTGGAAGGGTACTCAAGTGTCTTTTTCAGTCAGTGAAAAGGATACTGGAACCATTTTCCCAAAAATAAAATAAAGATTCTGCTTGGCCTGGCTACTAAAGGTCCAAGATATTTAATTTCTTGAAAACTCTAATTTCCTTGTATAGTTTTGTCTTGTGAGGTAAGTTTTTTTTTGCCCTGAGCATAGAATCCACTAATTTTCATTATTTGTAAAGACTTTGTACAAGATAAAGAAATGTAAAGGTGCTGCAACAACTTATTACAGTAACTTTTGACTAAACATTCAGATACCTTACAATTTATAATTTACAATGTCTGATAACCCTGTAAATAAATCTGAGAGTTTGCCAGCTTAGAAAATGAAACACTAGCAGTGGCTACTAGACATTTTCCACATAACATGCCTGTCCTTCTTAAGTAAAGATATAGGTGGTAGCTTGTTCCTACCTACGTGGATAACTGCAGTGACAGCTCTGAAGATGACATTGTGAACAAATGCAAAATAAGATTCCTGCTGACACATCTTCCTAAAAAATGTAGAGTGTACCATTTTGCTGAAATTGTGGGTTAATGGTTGAACCATCCCAAAACAACATACATAAATATCTTCTTAATGTTGCAAATCCCCTGGGCAATATCCAGATTCAAAATTCTCAAAAAATATGTTCCAAAAAGGCCTACCAGTCAGTAAAGAAACATGTAAATCTTGAATAGCTTCCCCTTTGCAGGAATCCTGATGATTGCAAATGGTAATGATTTAAGCAGTACTTTTGGAAACCTGAATTAGTACTATAAGGTTCTTATATATAAAAGATATATATCCGAGGTTATCCAAGTGCAACTAACTCTGGGCAAAACTGCAATCCAAATTGTAGCTTGCTACAGATCCCCCACCATGCCCCAGGATTCCCACTCCTCTTTTCTTGATGTACTGGAAAATATCAGGGTTCAACCAAACACCCTAATAATGGGCGACTTCAACTACCCCACCATTAACTGGGAAAACTACTCTTGTACCAACTCCTTAGCTCAACGCTTTCTGGAATTCATAAATTCCAATGCCCTGGATCAGCTTAACCACACCCCCACCAGGGGCAACAATATCCTAGACCTGGTCATCACCAACATGGGTGACCGGTGTTCCACACCAGAGGTCATCTTCTCATTGGTCAGATCCGACCACAAGCTAATCACCCTAGACATCCACATCCTGCTCCCACTCCCCATTAGGAAAACAACAGTAAAAAATGTCTTCAAAGCCAACTTCACGCTTTTTAAGACAGAAGTGGCAAACTTCACGACACCCATGCAGATGGACAATAGAGGTACGACTGCTGAATCCTACACAAATGCACTTTATAGGCACTTACACGAGTGCATGGATCATGCTATCCCTAACAGAACCAAGATGCTATCCTCCAGAAAAAGGAAGCCAATCTGGTGGTCTTCCGCCATAAACAAACTCTACAACAGAAGAAAGAAACTGTTGCAAAAAAGAGTAAAATCCCACGATTGGAGGAACTCCCTGGTCAGCCTCAGTAAGAAGCTGAGATCCCTCATAAAATCCTCCAAAGCTAGTTATGAAAACAAAATTGCCACTGATTCTAAAGACAACCACAAAGCATTCTATAGCTATGTCAAGAATCTCAATGGCAGCACTCAGATCTGCTCTGAGTTACAGCACGATGACACTAAATACACAGAACCAACTGATATTGCCAACATCCTGGCAGACAGGTTCAGTGCTAACTTTACCCCCCTCTCACCCCCCTAAAGGGCCCATCTTTATACCGGAAGAATGCAAAGTTCCTGTAATCATGGCTGCACAGGTTAAAAACCACACTCTCCAAAGCCAAGAACACAGCATCCATGGGACCTGACAACATCCCAGGCTGCCTTCTACATGAACTACAGAATGAACTGGCACCCCACCTAAGTACCATGTTCAATCATAGCCTCACCTCAGGCTTTGTGCCCATTGAATGGTGCACCATGACAGTTATCCCACTCCACAAAGGGGGGCGGGCCACAACAGACCCTGGGAACTACTGCCCCATTAGCCTGACGAGCCTCGTCTGCAAGGCCATGGAACGTATCATAATGGAAATCATAAACAAAGACATTGGAGATCTCCAAACTCTGGATCCCACACAGTTTGGGTTTGTAAAAGACAGATCATGTCTCCTAAACCTGATAGACTTCTTTGAAGTAGTCACCAAAGCCATAGATGAGGGTAAGGTGGTTCACACAGCCTATCTAGATCTCGCCAAGGCGTTCAACACCATCCCCCACTCTGGAATTATAGATAAACTCACTAAACTAGATATAAATCCCTATATCACAAGATGGGTTGCCAACTGGCTTACTGACAGAACCCACACTGTGAAAGTAGCAGACTCCAAATCAGACTTCAGACCAGTGACAAGTGGAGTACCACAGGGTTCAGTCCTGGGTCCTCTCCTGTTTGGTAGCTGCTTCTCTGAAGTACAGGCTAACACAGAAGGTCTTTGGCTAACTAAATTCGCAGATGACTGCCAACTAGGAGCCATAATCTAAACTCCTAACGATGTGGACATCCTACGAAAGGGCCTCATTGAGACAGATGCCTGATGTCAAAGACATGGTCTCAAGCTCAATGCCAAAAAGTGCATTGTCATCCCCTTTGGTAAAAACTCTGTACCCATGAACTACCACATAGGCGGTAGTCCACTTAACACCAAAAGTGTGATAAGAGACCTTGGGACACAGGTGGACAGAAGACTCTCCTTTGATAATCACATTGCCACAGTGGTCAGGAAATCCTTCTACGTGGCACATCTCATCACAAAAGGTTTCTCATCCAGAAAAAATGAGGTCATTGTTCCCCTCTACTCATCACTCATTAGACCCATTATAGATTACAATGCCCCCTTTTGGTATGTACCTCACAAGACATCTACAACAACTGGAAAGGCCACAAAAATACCTCACAAAGAGGATTACTGGCCTCAAACAGATGCCTTACACAGACCGTCTCAAAAAACTCCAGCTTTACTCCATCACATATCGCCTACTCAGAGGCGATCTCTGCCTAACATACAAAGCTATGTCAAACCCAGAGCTGTTGGACATGCTCCACTTAAAGAAATCCCAGTCCCTCCAAGCTACATGCTCTAGGGACCTAAACCTTGTCACCACAATAAACAGAACATGCTGGAGGGATATATTCCTGTCCCAGAGACTTCCCGTACTCTGGAACAGACTACCTATCTATGTCAAGCAGAGCTCCTCATTAGCACTCTTCAAGAAAAATCTTGATGATTGGATGGGTAATAGGAAATTCACCCTGGGGGATCACTTCTGTGGTTCTGCTTGACAGAGGCACAGGAAAATAATTTTCTTGGGTGGCGAAAGCCAGGATACCTTTTTGGCTAGGCTTGTATAGGCCCTAGGGCCAATAGCCTAGTACCTACCTATGAACCTACGAACCTATGAAACCATGGTAAAAAATTTCTCCAAAGCCAACTTCATGCTTCTTAAGACAGAAGTAGTGAACTTCATGACACCCATGCAGATGGACAATACAGCTACGACTGCTGAATCCTACACAAATGCACTCTATAAGCACTTACACGAGTGCATAGATCATGCTATCCCAAACAGAACCAAGATGTTATCCTCCAAAAAAAGGAAGCCAATCTGGTGGTCCCCTGCAGTAAACAAACTGTGCAACAGAAGGAAGAAACTGTTGCAAAAGAGAGTAAAATCCCATGAGTGGAGGAGCTCCCTTGTCAGCCTCAGTAAAAAGCTGAGATCCCTTCTAAGATCCTCCAAAGCTAGCTATGAAAACAAAATCGCCACTAATTCTAAGGACAACCACAAAGCATTCTATAGCTATGTCAAGAATCTCGATGGCAACACCCAGATCTGCTCTGAGTTACAGCAGAATGGCATGAAAATTACAGAACCAACTGATATTGCCAACATCCTGGCAGATAGGTTTAGTGCTAACTTTACCCCCCCTCACCCCCTAAAGAGCCCATATCTATACAGGAAGAATGCAGAGTCCCTGTAATAACAACTACGCAGGTAAAAGCTGCACTATCTGAAGCCAAAAACACAGCATCCATGGGACCGGACAATATCCCAGGCTGCCTTTTACACAAACTTCAGAATGAACTGGCTCCCCACTTAAGCACCATGTTCAATAATAGCCTCGCATCAGGCTTTGTTCCCACTAAATGGCACACAGCAACAGTTATCCCACTCCACGAAGGAGGAGCCGCCACTGATCCTGGGAACTATCGACCTATTAGCCTGACAAGTCTGGTCTGCAAGGCCATGGAACGTATCATCATGGAACTCATAAACAATGACATTGGTAACCTCCAAACTCAGGATCCCACCCAGTTCGGGTTTGTGAAAGGCAGATCATGCCTCCTGAACCTGATCGACTTCTTTGAGGCAGTCACCAAAGCCATAGATGAGGGTAGGGTGGTTCACACAGCCTATCTTGACCTCGCCAAGGCTTTCGACACCATCCCCTATTCTGGAATTATAGCTAAACTCACTAAACTTGGTATAAATTCCTACATCACAAGATGGGTTGCCAACTTTCTCACTGACAGAACCCATAATGTAAAGTTGCAGACTCCAAATCTGACCTCAAAGCAGTGACAAGTGGAGTACCACAGGGTTCTGTCCTGGGACCGCTACTGTTTGGCATCTACTTCTCTGAAGTACAGGCTAACACAGAAGGCCTCTAGCAGTTCATACTGCTTAAAAGGATTTTTTTATCTTCCTGCTCTCGTACTGTCACCTAATGGCTAGCTGTCAAGGAGAAAGTCAACCCGGGATGCTTATACACTGTTACCCTTTTTTTCAGAAATTTTGGGGTTGTCTTCATTAGTGCAACATCAGTTTTTCTGATGGCAACACTAGTCCTTTTCGTTTTTCTGACATGTGACCAGTCTAATTTCATTTGGACATTCTGTGTCAAGGTGACAATTCTAACACTGTTCACTGTTGCTGCTTTCATCCTTGCTGTTCAGACACAACTCCTATATAAATCTCTTTCACTGAAAATTAAGTGCTTTTGTGATGCACAATCATATTTTAGGGAAATCCCATTAGTTCACTCCAGCCATTTTGAGTTTGCTAACCAGTCCCTAAGATCACATTATAAGTGCTTGCTAAAGAAAACACATGCTAGTTCTTCTATTGATTAAAATTACCGCAGAATTCACACCACCACTAGATTATTTGTGTACATTTGTTATCAGATTGCCATATGGTTCCTGTTTTGCCAGAATCATTAAATTCATGTGTTGTCTCCTGGAATGTTCTCAGTTTCAAAGCAGGCAGGCAGAACTGCCCAGACATCAGGATGACACTCAGGGACCCAGCTAATTCATGTGATACAGTCTTTGATAAATCAGAGCTCTAGAATGCACAGAGCAAATTGAATGACACAGTTAGTTTAAGTGGTACAACCCTTAATAAATAAGAGTTGCACACTGTTGGCACTGTCAGTAGTTAACCTGCCCCCCTTTTTTGTGTATGTGCATCTGGCGATTCAGCTAACTGGCATGAGAGATACTCCAAGTCCTGCCCTGTACATGTAAATGTTAACATAATTACTTGTCATCCCATTTGATTTATTTGACAAATAATGCCTGATTGTACCGACAGTACTCCAAATACAAGATGTGTGGTATTTTTACTTTCTGGGTATGGCTGTCTTTATTCCTATCCTAAGGCAACGTTAAGGCATATCCCCTAGTGGAAGGTGGAGTATAGGCGAGCTTGTAAGATAGGATTTACTAACAGCATATATATTCCATTAGCTCATAACAATACTGGTGGTGGTGAGGGGAACAGACATTCCTACAGGGAAGATTAGTCAAACACAACAATGGATGCTTCTTAAAACTCCAAGGACCATAACTATGATCCTTAGAATTATGAGGCTGAAACATCAGATATGGGAGAATTTGTATACTTGCTCAGAGGTGATGTTATCTTACAGTATTCCTCTTATTCTAGTGTACAGTGACTTTGGACATAACACATGCTGTTAGCAGTAGATTGCAGGGGAAGGTGAAGTGCCCCAGCAAAAAGCTTTAAGTCATGTAGGAGCAACATTTGCAGTTCACTCTTTGCCTGGAGAGTTCCCCATTTATTTTTTATATTATCAGGTATAGCAGTAACTGTTTTTGCTCTTATTGTTGGTGCTATTATATCACGTCATACACTATGAGGTTATTTCACAGGAGATAACTATGAGGTTATATCAGAGGAGATAACAGTTTTCAACACAGCTCAGTGTAATTAGTAGAATAAGTTCATAAAAATATGTTGCTCTGTGATGTGCAGCATTAAAATCATTCCCCCCTTGATTACACTGTGATTTGTATTTTTGGTCTCAGAATTAAGGTGTCACAAACTGTGGCCAGTTGTCATATCACATTTTGGTGAAAAAGGGCTGAGTGATATAAGGTATATATTGGTATTCAAGGAGGTCATGTGAGGCAAAACTTAACTCATGAATGTAAAAACTTTATATGCTATTCTCTTTACTCAGCAGTGCATAATCCTAGAAATATGGAGACTGAATGGCCAAAGGAATGGACTTACATATATTAAGTCTGGGATGACATTTCTTGAAATATTATCTTCTTTTGAGGTATGGCAATCTTGAAGTTGGTATATATAAGTTTAGGGGTGTGTGGAGGGCTTGCCAGCAAAAAAAGATTTTTTAACGAGACAAGTGATCTTTGACATTCATTCTTCTTCTGTGTTTTTGGTCTCTTTTTTTCCAGTTTTTCTGCACTCGGCATTCTGAGTGCTGACATTTCAGTAGGGAACTGCATAATACACCTGTAACACACACACACATGTGTATATATATATATATATATATATATATATATATATATATATATATATATACACACACACACACACACACACACACACACACACACACACACACACACACACACACACACACACACACACACACACACACACACACACACACACACACACACACACAGACACACACACACACACACACACACACACACACACACACACACACACACACACACACACACACACACATCTGGTGATACCTTTTTAACCAGCAATGTTGTTTATGTTATAAGAGTGTATTTTTTTCTTCTCGACGCCTCAAGTTCAACTCACAGAAGGGGCACTTAGATAACTTGAAAATCCTTAAGTTCCTTCAGGTTCACTCTAGGAATGGTTTCTATTTGAGAAACTTTGTAGAGTAGTGAACCCTGTACCATTGGATTAGAAAGAGAGATTCCTGACTGTGGAGCACTTAGCATCAGGATAGACATAGCTATTGGGGGGGGGGCACATTTTGCTCATGATACTTCTTTGATGAGGGATACTTAGCTTGAGATGGGAACAATTACCACAATGCAGTGGCCATTACAGGGAAAACCTGAACATGACCACCTAAGCTGGTGACAGTAGCACTTAAGCGGAGGTAGAGTAGCACTGATAAATGAGTATATACAGTTTTTGCAATGATGCAAATGTTTATGTCACCACCAGGCAAGGTGTTAGGCCATAATGGAAATTATATCATTTCTGGGATGTTAGTGAATACACAAAGCACCCTCACAGCTGGCTGAATGCCACCCTCCCAACAGCTCCTGCCAAGTTGAATCCCTGTAGTGGAGCAATGAATAAGTGTGGCCTGACTGAGTGTAGGTTTGATGGTCAGTAGGCATGAGGGCAAAACTGACCTACAAACCACATTCATAGGCTAGAGAACAATTCTGCATGTTTATGATAGAAAAGAACAATCAACTGAGAAATCAAACAGTATAGCAAATGTGTTACATGCTTGTTAAGACCAAGGTGCTAGTGATTCACCCATCAGATGCTGCCCTTGTGTACACAGGTGCAACAATCAGGGAATGTCAAGTACATATAAAATTAAGTAAAATGCTGTGTACTGCTTTGCACATAAATCCATTAGTTAGGCAACTTCAGTGACAAAACTTAAACGAACAACACTGAAACACAGAAAACAGTTTGCAACAGCAATTTACAAGGAATAATAATGAGCACCCAGAACGAAACAGTCACAGAAAGGAAAAAAAAATCACAACTGAAAATAATGCAGGTAGCATATGCAGGCAAGATGTGAAACCCGAGATGTGATTTATTTTCAATTTGTCTACCAGTTATGCCTTATTACGGGTCACAAAATCACTGAAGGAATAAGGCTCAGTGACTTTCCTGCCTTTCATGCATTTGGAATGGTGACTGTTCAGGAAGGCACTATTAGACAGTTTATCTCATTAGTTAGAGTTGTGGAATGTTCCAGACACTAAGAAGAATTTGTTCTCCAAGTCACACTTGTAATGCTTCTCACATACAATGCTGAGTACAGACAAAAATGCAACGGTTGTTGTTCATTCATATCCAGTTACAAATACCTGCCATTTAAATTTAAATTTTGACTGATAGGAATTGGAGATTTGGCAGGGAGTGTCTGAAAAGCAGAACATTTAGTTGTTGAACATGCAGATGATGTGGGATGCAAGACCTCAGCCTCAAATGGTGAGTGAAGTCTGCAAACAATGATGGGAGGTAATTCTAAAAGGTTTGTCAATTTGTTTTGAGTGGATTACCTACAGCATTTCTCAGTCTGAGAAGTGACTGTTCTCAGCACAGTCTTAAAGGCAGGAGACATTAAAAAAGAATTTCAAAGAGGTCAGGTGCTTGTTTTATTCTTCAATCAATGGACTATAGTGTCTGCAAGAGCAGTCTTTAGTTTTCTAGAGACATTTTGGGTTATCCTCTGCTTGTATGGGTTATTTTCTGATTTTCGTTGTTAAAACACAGTTTTGACTGTACCATGTTAAAAAGAAGGGTGCCACAGAAAAGAATGCCTCTGTGAGTGCTGAAGTTAAAATGGACTGAATTAGCTAAACATATAGAATGTTTGCAGCAGACTGGGATAGATAAGCAGGAGCACAAGGGGAATAATATTTGGGTCAGACCTTGGTGAAGGCATTCAGGATTGAAAATGGTGGAATTCCTCTTGTGCTGTGCTGCTGATGCCCTAAGAAGGCAGAAACATGCATGTCCACAGTTAGAGGAGTTTGGATTTATTGGTCTGAAATTGTCCATAAATAGACTTAAAAGTTAAAGTAAAAAAAAAAAAAAGTCATGGACATTCAGAATTGCCATTTAGCTGAAACACCTGATATTTTTAATGGATAATTTGCATATATCCTATGTTTCCTCTGACACAAGAGGTTTAAGGTATCACACAGTGGAAAGTCTAGTTTTGCAAGAGTTTTCTTTTTGTGTTTTTAACTCTCTAAAATCTTAGAAAAATACATCCACAAACAACTCCTACAATACCTCAACCAAGAAAAATTAACTGAAACATAGCATGGTTTTCAACACTCCCATAGCACAAATACAGCTCGTATAGCTTTTGTGGATACAGTGAACAAAGTCAGAGATAGAGGTAAACTTGTCTTTACCATATTCCTTGACCTATCAAAAATACATGTCAAGCAGAGCACCTCCTTGGCCCTCTTCAAAAGGAACCTTGACAATTGATTGGGAGAAAGGAAATTCACCCCGGAGATCACGTCAGTTGCCCTGCTAGACAGGGGTCCATGGAAGTAAATAGTGTGGGAAGAAATAGCCAGGGAATTGTTATGGCTAGGCGTGTATAGGCTCTAGGTTCGATAGCTAAGTACCAACCTATGAATGCCCTGCATTGCACCTAATGAAATAGAATATAGGGCTCAATGTGGAAATTCACTGAAAGGTGAAAAGAAGGAGTTGCTGTTGTTTTTGTCAGAAAGATTGCATGCTGGCTTGCTAGGAAAATCATAATATATTAAATTTGTTATTGACAAAACACATAGAGTAGGAAGTATAATCACATTAGGAATCACATTAGGAAGGAAGCCCTGATACTTAATTTTCAAATTCCATTAGTGTAGAGCAAAACAGAGACTTTAAAATTTACCTGTACAAATAAGGGAGTGATAATAGAGGTAGAGAGAGAGGGAGTAAAAGTAGTGTTGAGCTTTTCCTTGTTTGTTTTGAAAAAAAAAAGGAAGGAGTATGAGGAGACCTTCAGGAAATGTAACCAAGTCAGGGCACTTACATGGGTGCCGTATCCTGTTATGAAGGCAGTAGTATGGAAAGACAGGAGGTTAACCTTCTCCTCCAGAGTGAAAGCAGAAACAATTTATGAGCTACAAATGATAGAGGTTCATCACCAAAATGCTTCTTTTATATATAGTGAGGTGTAATAGATGGAATTAAAGGCCATAAGAAGAACAGGAGCTAAGCAGGTGGCTTCCCCAGCTAAATATCCAGAGTAAAAAATGATTACTAAGTGAGACGTCCCCTGCCTAACCACATAAGTCAGGCAGGGAGTGAGGCATCTGGCAGGACTAAGTTGGTATGTTCTAGTCAAACAGATGTTGATTTAGATGAAAGGGTGCTAGGTGTATAGTATGGATCAACAATCGAAGGCCAAACCCGCTTAAGTTTCACAACAGATATGTCATAATACTTGGAGGGATAGAGGGAAGAGGTGTTCTACATGGTTTGCTAAATGGAACAATTAAATTAAATGTTTGCTTTTTAAGTAATGAGGCAAAAAAAGAACTCGGCTGGCTTAGTGTATATGGCTTTGTGTAATGACTGTTTTCCTTTTTATATAGGAAAGAATGAGAGGAAGCTCTCTAAAAGAATTTATGAACATTTGTACGATGTGAAAAAAAGTAATTACAACAATGTTTTATTCAGGCATTCATTAACGTGCACTGGTTTTAAAAAAAAATGTTTTTGGCATACTGGAAATAGTGCTTTATGACACCAGAGGGGTGCCTGGGAAAGTAGACTTGAGTATAAGGAACTCCTCTGGCAACTTAAACAAGATGCTACTACCAAACCAGGTTTAAATGATCTGGTTTCTATTAATTTTGTGCTTAAGTTGAGGTCTACAAAACTACGATTATATTTTCACTTTACTTTTTAGTATTTTTTGGTTTTACTACTGACTTAAACTTTAAAAATGTTAGTGTATACATTAACTTTAAGCTTTTCATTACATGCTATTACTATTTATTGTGATACGTTGCTGATTGGTTGACTTACTTTAACTTAATTAACTGTTTAGTTTCATTATTGATTGTGATATTTAAGTTGGAATGGCACTCTAGAAGTGTAGTTCTGATGAAGCTTTAGTGAAGGGTGAAAGTGTTTAATTCTTATTTTGTGCTGCAATAAATTTGGATTTTTATCATCTTACTGCTGACTGCTTTGTGCTTTGGTCAACATGATTTTGGTCATTTTTTAGTAGGCAAAAAAGAAGCAGTAATGGAGACTAATCAAGGTCAAATAATGACAATTTTAACTGTATACCTGGTATGTCTATGTTTACAGAGGAGAAGGATGACATGAGACATATAACCTGGGGGTAGCTTGAAGAAATGGAAAGAAAAGCAGCAAGGAAGAGGCAACCACCTCCTAAGGTATGGTAAGCAAGAACAGAAGGAGAGTGGTGATGGTACCTTTTCTTCTATATGTGTCAAATGATGGTGAGAGCTGCAGAAAATGGAAGGAAGTTGCTGAAAAGCACAGAGAATGGTTATAACATAAATGCAGTGGTTGCAGGAGTTAAAAGAAAATATGAACTCAATGTTGTAAAACATATATATATATATATATCTATATAAATATATATATATATATATATATATATATATATATATATATATATATATATATATACACATACATACATACATTATATATATATATATATATATATATATATATATATATATATATATATATACACATACATACATACATACATATATATATATATATATATATATATATATATATATATATATATATATATACTATACTATATGCTTAAAGAGGGCTTGTGCATTTAGTAAACCAAACCCTTCCCTAATGAATGAATTAATTAATCAATGAGGAATCAGGAAGGATGTGTTTAACTATTGATATATAAACCGCACAGCCCATGGTTCCCTGTTCGACTTTTTATCTTCTGATGAAGTTGGGTTTGTTCCTAACGAAAAGTGTACTGAAATCAACGCACTTCAAGAATAAACAGTGTTTCATCAAGGATCTCTGCTCCTATCTGTTTTTTATACATATATATATATATATATATATATATATATATATATATATATACACACACACACACACACACACACACATACACATATATAAGTATATATATATATATATATATATATATACACACACACACACACACACACACACACACACACACACACACACACACACACACACACTGAAAAGTAGACTATTTACCAAAATAATGCTTATATGTCTTGTTCATAAATATTTTTTTAGGAAATATTTGGTACTTACGTATTATCGTAACCAGATTTTCGCGGTTGCGAAATTCACATGCTGCAATGAAAACCAGTGCGGGAAACACCATAAGATGTTATTTTACTCCCTTACTGATGAAAAAATCAGTTTGGCTTACATTCAGGAAGAGAAATGACCATGCAAGTTTTCTTCCTGTTTTGTGTGCATTACACACACTTTAATTGGCAAGGGCTACTGTGTTACTGAGGGAAGGAGTAGTTTAACTGGGAGGAAAGGAATGCCGAGAAGAAAAACACAGACACGTGAAAATGATTCAAACTGTTATACCAATTCTTTAGGATTGCCCCAAAGACTTTACATTATAAATTGTTCCTGTTCCTAAAAGTAATGTAAAGTTTTGGGGCAGTATTAAGAAATTAGAATAACATTTGAATTATAAATAGTCTGCCCTATCATTACTCATAGTTGGTATTTCTTCAGGACAAGGATATCAGTAATTGCCTGTTCAGCTTCACTTTGCTGTTTAGGGAAAACAGTTTAGTTCGTGTTTTCATGAAACCCCCCCCCCCAAAAAAAAAATCAAAATCCTACAGTGGCTGCATATACACTGGTGAGAGAAACACCATCTGAAAATGCATTTAATTCATCGTCCAAACTGTGATATTAGACACTCATACATGAAATGATATTCAACACACTTAAGAACCCAACTGACAGGATGATAACAGCCATTATATCTCAAGCGTGCATCTGCAATGCACGCAAGGCAGGGAGAGGGTTTCTCAATTTGTCCCTGTTCCTAAAAGTAATGTAAAGTTTTTAGGCAGTTGTAAGGAAGTAGAATAACAGTTTGAAGTGTTTCATGCACTCGGATCTGTGGCGGTATGCTCATTTCGCACCCGCGGAAATATGGTTGTGATAATACGTAAGTACCAAATATTTATATATTGTAATACAGTTACTTTCTAGTGAAAAATGCTGATTGAACAAGATGTACTCATTCCTTGAATGGAGGAACATTAAAGTCTTAAACTCCATGCCTGAAATTACAGATTGGTACATGTCTATTCATTTCAGTTAAGTACATTATTATATTTTTATACTTCTTTGTTCTTGGCAATTTAATAACAAAACATGAATTGTTGAAATATGGGTAAATGAGCTATGTACAGTTGTTTTGCTTGTTGGGAACAAATGCAGGGTGATGCAGATGTAATGTATGCATATTTGTATTAAGATATATTCAGGCGACACATTATAATAGATTTTTGTCATCACAGGTGAGAGAAGGTAAGTGACAGAGTCAAAAGAGATGCAAGTATTACATATAATATGGAAGAGATTTCAGGGATTTGCTAAGTGAAGATGGAGGCAAGAAGGGATTTTGGGGAGCTGCAAATGTTAAATGTTTCTGGTTTGTTTTCTTCTTTTATTTGTTCTATAGCTCAAAGAAAGACAAATGTCAGAATGAAATTTCACCATTGTAACCAGATGAGGTCAGATTAAGCAGAAAGGACAATTCTAACTATGCACCAACAGCAATCTTTGTCACTGCCATTATTGCAAATCAGTTTCAAGGACATCTGCTTTCAGCAATCATTGCCCTTTTCCCCAGAGTTGTTGTGTAATTGTATAATTCTGGGTGGATGTTGTTTCCTTTCAAAAAAAAATGATTCTTTATCATTGAATCAGCAGATGCAAACATAGCTATCAGCAAATTGACACGAATTCTATTAATTCCATTTTTTGAAATGCCTAGGTGGTAGTTGTTATGAACGTATGTGCAAGGTACTGCTTTCTATTTATGTAATTTGTCCTAGATTGTTTGTATACACGATCTGTTGCTGATTGAGCAAGATTTTTTTTTTAACATAGATATTATTCAGGCACACTGTAGTTGGTATTATGGACTTCATTCCTTAACCTGTATATATGATATAATATGATATGATATGGTTTATGATATACATGGAAAAGGCCATTTGAGGGATCCTGCTATTTATGTAGCAGGAGCGAGAGGACAAGTTTGTTCTTAATATCACTGTAGTCATGGTAGAAGAGTTCTGTGAAAGGGGATGTTTGGGTGTAGCACTAAAAAAGGCAAGGACGTAGCACATGAGTTGGCAGTCAAATGGTGGAGGTACATCAAGGCAGTCTGTTGGGCTGAAAGGTACAGTCTTCATATCCTTGATTAAAAAATGGGGAATATAAACTACAGAGTTTAAAGAAAAAAGCTTAAAATAAAGAAGTTACTGATTATGTGGGAAAGGAAGGAAGGTAGTGGGAGGTTTAAGCAAACCCATGGGGTAAAGCAAGCAGTAGCTATTTTTCTGTGAAAGGATTGGTGAGTGAAAGTTTTGAGGTATGTCAAGAGATGGCATAAGGAGATGACTGAAAGCCATAGCAAAGGTTTATGAGATTTATAAGATTAATGTACTGGTGAGCCTACTGATTTGTCCAAATCAGGACACTGGAGGGTTTAGTGGTGGTTTTGGGAAGGCTAAGAGTGCTAGTGGGAGAATGAAAAAAAAAAGTTTTGATTGATGGCCACTACAATGTAGGCCTAGATTTGCAGAAGGACAGGTGTTTTGAGAAAGAAGAATACAATGGGCAGTGACAAGAAGTTATGAGAAGACATAAGTGGAAGAAGGAGGCCTTATGGATATATGAAAGAATGCCCAGGGGAGATGATTTTACTTTTAGTAGAGATGACAGAGTTTAAGATGGCAAATTAGATAGCTTATTAATGGGATATAAGGAAGTAGATGAAGTAAAAGAGGAGAGGGCAGAAGTGGAAAGACTTTCTGATCATGTCATGGTTGAGCAGAACTGGATCTCAGGAATGACAAGGTAGAATGTGCAGGTAGAATGTTTGGGATTGGAGAAGAAAGGAGCAGTATACATGTTTTTAGGTAATGGAAGAGGCTCTACTTAGAAATAATGGGGGGTGGAGTGGAGTGATGCTAGCAATAGAGTTACAAGGGATAAACCAAAAGTGACTTGGAAGGGATAAAATATGGAAGAGAAAGGGGTGTGGAGGAAGGAAAAGGAACACTGGTAAACAAATGGAGAATATAACTTAGGAAGGTGCAGATGACCTAGTCCAAAACTATAGTTGGGAAAATAGGTGAAAGATGAAACTTGATGGACAAAATTGAAAAATTATTTTATTTTCCTATTTATCCTTTGATGAGTGGATATTCTTGCTAGGGTGGTAGACTCTTTTCAGATCTAAGGTGGTACTTTACCACTAGAAGAAATTTGTCCAGGCATCATAAAAATTTTGCTACTCTTTGTGAAGTGCTCACTAGGTGGTACCAGAGGGTTGTTACTAGGAATCACTGAATCTAAGACTGAGGCTGTGAGTGGAGATCAGCTGGAGAAGGAGAAAGAAATGTAATTCAGGAGGAACAATATGTTTTGTAGGTGAATATCATGTCAAGAAGTGGCCTGGATGACTCTTTTTTACAAAAAAATTATGGAAGAAGCAGAACCGGAAGTATCGGAGGCTATGCAGTAGAGCGTGGTAACAGACAAAAATATTCAGCAGTGAGGAGATGACAGAAAAACTGAAAGACATTGTAAATGATGGTGTGGATACAGACAGGGCATGTCTGGCCACTGGAGTAAGTGAATTAAGGGCATGATCTGTGGTGGGCTTCAGGAATATTGAAGAGAGAGCAATAAACAGAGAAAGATTGACAGCAATCTTTCCAGAGTAGTAGAGGGTTCCAATGAAAGACTGCAGAAAGAAAAGGACGTACAGGTACTGAGGAGATAGACTGGAGTGATTGAGAGCTGGAGGAAAAAGCCTGTTCTGCAAGTGAAATAAAGTATGAACAGCAAATAAAGAGGTGCTGTGTTTTAGAGAATGTTGTTACATCATTGGGATTCAGTTTAATTGACATTAGTACATAATACATATAGGAACTGAAACTTTCTGCAAAATAACTTTTGAGACATTTGCATTAGCAGAGAAAATGTTAACAAATGTGAAAGGGAAGTAAAATATCTCATTGGAAGGACTATATTTATCAAAATTTAAATGTACAGTTAAAAAGAAAATGGTTATTGCAATTTATAACAACTGAGACAGAAGAGAATGAATTAGAAAGATTTCAAGCTCATTGTTACGATGTGCATGATAGTAAAAAAGTTGTGGATGACATAAAAGTATGGACTGGAGGATGGGAATTTTATGTAACTTTAAAAACAGAAAATAAGTCACAGCATGTGCCTAATGTGATAGTAATACATGGGGTAAAAAAGGAGTGTAAAGTACTGGAGACAGTCAAAAGCAAACTTATTTTGTGGGGATGAATAATATTTATTCCAGGATTGTACAAAAAGAAGTTGTAGGTATTGTGGGGAGTATGGACATTGTAGAAAAAAACTGTAAACCATATTCTAGGAAATGTGAAAGTGAAAAACATTTTTGGTTTGATTGTCCACAAATTAATGAAGCAGACAAAGTGAAGAAAATGAGGGGAAGAATAAGTTATTATAGAAGAAAGAGTAGAAATGAATGATGAAAAGATGGGGTGGGGTGAGGGTGAGGAAGTACAACATACAAATATAGAAAAAATGCACTAGATGAAGTTCACAAACTAATACATGAAAAAGAAATGCATACAGAGATGGAAATGGGTTTGGGTATTAGAAACAGAGGAAAAAGAAGAGGGAGATATAAGCTTTGAGTTATAAAAAAGGCAGACGATTCTATTGGGTGGAGGTTGAGAAGGAGGAAAAAGTACGCCAAAAGATGAACTGAAAAAAATTTGAAAAAAAGGGAAAAGGTTAATATAAGTACAGCATTGCTGAATGTGAAAATCAGGAAAAGGAATGGAAGATGAATGATGGAGTTTGAATGGGGTGAATAAATCAATGAAGAGGTAATTTGTTAACTTGACATACATATAAAAGGAAAGCGGTGAAATTAGAGATGATGTGGAAAAAAAAGTGGTATGGACTAGAAAGAGTGTTACATGTTCAGATATCACAAAAAAATAAAGAGATTAAAATATTAGATACAATTGTGGTGGTAGCAGGGAGAGATTTAGTGTGTGATGTAACAAAGAAGCAGAAAGTGTTTAGAATAGTAGTAGTGTATGTGTATGCAAATGTAACTGAAAAAATATTTGATGAAATTCAAAATTATGTCACAGTAAATATATCTTTTATGGTGGTGGGTGTCTTTAATTGTAATTTAAGAAAGCAGAAAGGGAAAATAGCACAAGATGTAAAAATGCCGAGAGAGGTTCTAAATAATGCTAGGTTAAGAACAGGTAAAGGGAGAGAATATACTTATAGGAGACGGTTGTTTAAAACAGATATTGATTATATTTTGTTTACAGATGACATGAAAGAAATAAAAGATGGAATTAGAGAAGCAAAATTTTTTTAGATCATAGGTCTGTATGGGGAATAATAGGAGTGAATGAAAATATAACAAAAGAAAGAAAAGAGTTAAAAAGACCGACAGGGAAAATTGCACAAATGGAATGTTTTAAAAACAAAAGTGGGCAACTATGACAATGAAGCTATTGTATGGCAGTTTAACAAAGTGGTGGGTGGTATATAAAGAAAAGTTAAAAAATATATTTAAAATTAGAGAGAGTAATGGAAGAGGGAAAAGATGATATATAATAAGCAGAAAGAAATTTGTGAAAGAACAGTAGAGAAAGGGACAGAGAAAAGTCTTGAAGAAGAAATCATATGGATATAATAAAGAAAAACAGAAAGAATAATATTTAGATAAAAGTGTTCTTTGAAATGGAGATAAAAAGTTGTTTCCCTAATTTTGGGTAAGACATTGAGATGTAATTAGAGAAAAAATGAATATAATGAAGGATGAAAAAGAGAAGTTAAGATATAAACAAGAGGAAATTATGGATATAGTTGAAAGGTATGTACAGAATATGTATGAGAAAGAAATGTGATGGGGTGTCTGGAAAGTAAAGAAGCCAAAAAAGGGGGTAGTGGAGAAAATGGAAAAAGATCAAGAGGAATTAGTTAGAGGTGTTGTAAAAAAAAGCAAAGAATCATCTGCACCAGGTCCAGCTGGATAAGGGTATAGGTTTTGTAAAGAAATATCAGATATTGAAAAGGATGTTTTTTCTGGAAATATTAAATGAATGGATGGAGGAAGGTATAAAGGAAGAAAGTATTTGTAAGGGGGTTATAAAAAAGCAGGAAAGGGAAGAAAAAATGGATACCAATTAAACTGGGAAATATGGGCTATAAAATATTTATGAAAATTATTAGAAAAGAATGATGGATGTTATGAAAGAAGAAGAAGTGGATGAAAGAGTGTATAGAGTTAAAGGTAAAAGAGTAAATGAAATGCTAATGATGGTCAAAAAAGTGGTTACGTGTGTAGATAAGGGAGAAGGAAAAGTAACAGTATATGATGCGGTCAAAGAATTTGATAGTATTGATTATGGGGAAATGTTAAACATTTTAAAATAATATGAGGTAGGAGAAAAAATAAAAAAGGATAGTTAGGACAATTTATAAACATTCTTGTGTGTCTTTGGTGGTGAATGGATGGGCTGGAAAAAAAGATATGACAAGGAAGGAGGGTAAAGCAAAGTTCTGCATTGAGCATGTGGCTGTTTGTGATGATAATGGATGCAGCGATACAAACATATAGATAAAGGCTAGAGGATGTTAGATGGGAAGTTAAGGAAGGGAAGGAAGTTAAGGAAGGGATAAGGTTACCATTAAAGTTAACCCATGCAGGTGATTTGGTCTTAGTAGCCAAGAAGAATCACTGGATGAAATGGAGAACTTACAGAATAGAACAAACTTCAGGTACAGTAGGATTACACTTAAATAAGTCAAAAAGTTACGGGTTTGAAGAATAACAGGAATTTATGATGTTCTAGGGGTTAAGTTTGGAAGGTAATAAGTAGTAACAGAATAATGGAGAGAAGTTAAAAATAAATAAATGAAGGTTGACAGATTGGCGAAGGGTGTTTCAGTTGTCCCCCCAAAAAGGAATATATGTAAACACATATATTTAAGGAAAGCTAGCATATTTAGGTGGTGTGTACATGTTTCCAACCTGTATGGAAAATGAATTATTTGGAAACTTTTTTTCCTGTGTGGAACACTGTTAAATCAAATCAAAACGTGGATAGTTTATAATGTAAGAGAAAAGGGGGAGTGAATTTATAAATCCAGTTGTTTTTTTAATGTCAATAAATTTATTTTTGATATTAAAAAAGTGTCTGAAAAAAGACAATACTGGGATTTTCTTATATGGAAAATACAGAGGTACGTGGATGGGTGGTGGTAAAAAAGGAAAAGAATAATTAAAGGTTTGGAAGAGAAGGAATATGGAAGTAATATAAAGACATAGAAAATTGGTATAAACAAAGTAGAGAGAAAGGAAAGAATATGTAAAACATAATGAAAGTGAACTGTTATATCGATCATTTGGAAAATATGGGGGGGGGGGTAAAGACAAGAAAACAATAAGTAAAAAAGCAAGAAAGATCTGAATCGTATTTTTTTTTTTTTTTTTTTTGAGGCAAGTAATTTTCTGTGACATTTATTATTGGACAAACTGCCACTGAAAAGTAACATAAATATAAAATGACAGATCAAAGAATGTGTAGACCTGTAACACTGAAGAAACATCTCAATATTTTTTTGGATTGTAAAAAAATGAAGCCTTTTGGACATTATTCAAAGAAGTTTATGACTGGAAAGTATTGAAAGACACTGATATGGACATGGTGTTGTATGGGAAATATCCAGTTGGGAGCGGAAAAGAAACTGAAAATGGGATAAGATTTTATTCATTGCTGTTTAAGCAAAAGAAGATTTGAAGAACTGCTGTATAACAAACAAAGAGATGATGAGGAAGTAACGTGATATAAAGCAATGATTATGGTGGGTAGGATAAAGGATGAGGGGCGAAATTAATTTTGCATATGTTAAGGAAGATAAAATGTACTTTGTTGTGATGAGTAAAGTATGACAGAAAGTGTAAGTATAAAGAATGTGTAACTAATGAAAGAAAGATGGACATGTGTTTATATAATAAAGCAGCATCTACTCTTTTTGTTCAGTGTCATGGGATCTTTGTCCACCTGAGGCAACACCAACTAAGGCAACTGGTTCATTGGTTTAACATCTCATCTAAAGGACAACACATTCAGGCTTGCAGCACTCAATTTATGTTGCATAGTAGTGTTAGCAATCCATCTATCAAGTGTGGGAATAGAACCCACAGTCTTCTGCACCAAAGGTGAGTGTGCTACTTATTGTGCCACTAACATGTAGTCGCAAGATGGCAGAAGGGAACCCAAATTGTGAAATAGCTGTGGAAGATTAAAGTGGTATAGTGAGTATAGAGTAACAAGGCAGCAAAGTTACTGGTTTGGAAGTTGAAGGAAGAGCAGAGAGGGAGAAGAGTTACAAGGTTTGTAGATGAGTGGGACAGAATTTTTTACAGACAAGTAAGGCATGATAGAGGTTTTTGTAATATTCTCTGCAGGACTATATGTGGTAGATAAGACAGCTTGAGAAGAAGAAGGGCAAAACTGACCGCTAAGAGGCATTTGATTTAGATTCTTGTGTAAGTGTTTGCAGTAGTTGCTGTTTCTTCCTTAAATGAGTGTTAATTACTATATGAAACCAGAGCTTCTTAATTTTGTTGTCCTTTTGATTGCTATGTTTTTGTATGTTTTTAGACTTTGCTCTGGGGTTCCCTCTGAAAATGGGACTTGGTCTAGCAGGATTAACCTGGCAGCAAAGTACAAATGAATTAAGTAAATAAATAAAGTATACATTTAGTGAAGGTTTGGTAAGGTAAGATCCAAAGTGAAAATGAAAAGTATAGACTCAGACAAAGTATGGAGGAATCATCATCATCATCATCACCAACCCCCTTTTTCTCATGTTTCTACATGGGGTCAGGGTGTCATGTTAACTGTTGCCATCTGTCTCGATTCAATGCTATGCTCCTGCCTTCTTCAACACTCCTACCTGACTGTTGCACATCTCTCACACAATCCATCTAACTCTTTGCTAGCTGCCCTTGTTTCCTCTTACCTTCTTCCTGTCTGTCCCAAATCTTCTTCCTATATTGTTTTCCGCTTTTCTGCACATGTACCTGAACCACCGTAATCTGCAGTCTTTGATCTTTTCTACAATTGGAGCTACTCTGGCTTCTGCTCTTATGTCCTCATTTCTTCATCTGTCCCATAGTATGCATCCTACCACCTCTCTCAGGCACTTTATTTCCATCACCACAAGCTTCCACATCTGCTCTGCCTTTACTGCCCATTTATCTGTACCATACAGTAGTAATGATCGTACCACTACTTTGTATACTTTACTTTTCAGTTTCTTTGCTATTCTTCTATCATACACTACACATGACACTCTACGCAGGCTGGCTGCAGCCCATCTGATTCTAGCTTTGACCTCTTCATTCAGACTACCCTTCTCCTCAACCACCACTCCCAGATACTTGAAGCTGTTAACCTGTTCCAGTATCTTCCCTTCTATCTCAGTACTCAGCTTCTGCTAATTTCCCCAGCTTGCTGCCATTACCACTTTCTTATTTGTACTTAATTTCATCTTGTGCACCTTCAGTTTTGCATTCCACTACCCTATCCTTTGCCGAAGTTCTTGTTCAGATTCTACCTGTAATGCCACATCATCTGCATACAGCAGCTTTGTTGGTCTGTCCCCTCTGACCTGTTTGCTAATGTAGTCTGTTACCAGTATGAGAGGCAGTGGGCTCAGAGCTAAATCCTGATTTACATCTATTCCCACTGGGACTCCCTTTGTGAGACCGAACACTGTTCATACTAGAGGCATTGGGTCATAGTACCCAGACTGTACTAACTCTACCAATGTTTCTGGAACTTTGAACCACTGCAGTACTGCCAAAATCAGCTTTCTTGAGACCTTATCATATGCTTTTTCCAAGTCTACTAATACCCATTTGGACTCTTTCCTCATCTCTAGCTTCTTCTCAACTATCTGTCTCACTGCAAATATTGGGACAGTTGTGCTGCATCCTGATCTGAATCTGAACTGCTCATCTCCCATCTTACTTTCTACTACTTTGCATATCCATTTATCAATCACCCTCTCCAGAATTTGCATGCAATGTGACAGGAGTTTGATACCTCTGCACTGCCCACAGTTGTGGATGTCCCCTTTATTCTTATGCACTGGCATGAGTATGCTTATTCTCCAGTCATCTTGAATACGCCTTTTCTCCACACTGCAGTGAGTACCCTCATCAGCCGTTTCCCCTATCTAACTCAGTATCTTTATCATATCTGCTGTGACCTCATCTAGGCCTGTTGCTTTCCCTGACTTTATTTTCCTTAGTGCTATGCTTGCTTCTTCTAGGGCAGGCTCCTCTTCTTCTATCATTTTAGGCTGTGTTGGGGCAAAATAGCTTCTGTGGGGTTTTCTTCATTTAGTAGTTGCTGGAAGTACTCCATCTGCCTTTGATGTCCTATTGGCTGGTGATCAGGTTGTTGCTGGAATCTCTTATTAAGGGTGTCTGACTGTCTTCTTTATCTTTCTGTCTTTGTCTTGCAACCTGATATAGTTTTTTAGTGCCACCTACTGAAGCACTTTCCAGAAGCTGGTACAGTGCCCCTGATGCCCTTTTCTTTGCTATTGCAACTCCTTTCTTATGTTCTTTGTTAGCCAAACAGTATTGTGGTCTGTCTTTTCTATCTCTCACTTTTTCCTGCACTCCTTTCTTTTGAAGACTTCCTGGACTTCTACATTCCACCACCAGCTTTCCTTATGTACCTTATTTCCATACCTGTCTCAGCCACATATCTGTTCTGTAGTCCTCATGCATGCTGTTTTGAGGCACTGCCGTTCTTCTTCAACTCCACCTATTTCCTCCTCTTTTTGGGGTACTAGAGCCCTGAGTAACTCCGTGAACTGTTGTACTTTCTCTCCAGTCAACTTCCAGGTCTTCAGCCTGCTCTCTGTTGACCTTAGAACTTACTCTGACCACTTCTTGAACCTGATTGTGGCAACCACTGGGTTATGTTGTGGGTAGACTGTTTCACTGGGAATAAATTTGCAATCACTGATTGTACCCCAGTGCCCTTTCCTTATTAGGAGGAATTCTGCATGAGTTGCATGTTGGTCACTCTGGTATGTGATCTTGTGACTGTCTTTTTCTGAACCAGGTATTGAGTAAGTGAAAGTAAAATCTGAAATATAAAGTAAGAGAAAACTGGTGGCCTTGATGACTTTTCAATATATTACTAGGAGTTTTGGGTAGGAATGATGTGAATCTTTGAGGGAAGGTATGAATGCTATTTTAGTATGGGAAGGGCATCCAGATCCTGGAGGGAAGAGCAGCAGTAATCTTATCGCCTCAAGATGCACAAGGTATTGGACAATCATGCAAATTGTAAACAAATTTCATTGATTAATGCTAGTACAAAAATATTTGATAAAGCTTTGGCAGACTAAAAGCTGTGTTGGGGAAGTTGCTGGTGGATGGACAAGAAGATTTTATAGGAAAAGGTCATCTACAAACCATTGAGGAAGCTGTTGCATTTTATGAAGTCCATAAAAAGAGAGAGAAAAGATGGGTGGACAGTGGTAGTATTTGATATTAAAAAATGACACTGTAGTTTGGGCTTTTATAGGGAAACTGTTCAGAAAAGAAGATCTGGGTAACTGTTTCATTAGAAGGTTAAAATATCATATAAGTAATGCAGACTGAGAACAGCTGTCAGTGGACTGAGATCAGGAGAAGAGTATGTAGGAAGAGGGATGAGACAAAGTTACCCCTTGTTTCCATATCTCTTTTTATAAGGTAAGGAAATCTGGACTAATAATACTGTAGCATATTTCTCAAATTACAAAGGAACAGGATGGAAACATTAATTTACTCTGTGGATAACAGCATGAAGTACTCCTTAATACTGTTAAGGTGGCTTTGCTGAAAATATTAGAAATTTCTGAAGAGTATGAATTGAAGTCTAGACATATATATATATATATATTTCCAGTTCGATTCTCAGCTAGAGCGTCTTCTGCGTGGAGACATGCATGAATGGGCATACCTTCGTTGAAGGTTGTGCGTCAGGGCTGGTAACTCGGCATGTAAAAATCAACTACCAATCATTAGCGGACCGGAGTTCCACTGTGGCGACCCCTAACTGGGAAAAGCCGAAAGACACAACAACAACATATATATATATATATATATATATATATATATATATATATATATATATATGTATATATAGTTCCCCTTTAGAATCTCGAATTACTGAGCACTCGAACTTCAGATGACTGAACCCAGAAGATCTAATTTTCAGAAACTCGAAATTCTAAAGCATAGGGAAAAGACATTGCAAAAATGTCTTTACAATGTTTTTGTAGGGGGGGCAAGCCCCCTGCACTCCCCACACCCCCCCTACTTAAATATACCAACTCCGAGATCTCACTACAATGAGGATGAGGGAAATCTCCCGTTCCACACTGTATGCAGAAGAGCACAATGGGAGAATTTCCGTTCCTCCGCTATAGTGCGGTCATGGAGCTGATATATTTAAGCAAGGAGAGTGCAGGGGGACAGCCCCCTACAAACATGTAAGTAAACTTGTTTTTTTTTTTGTTCTCTTCCCTTCACAATTTCAAATGACTGAAAACTCAAGATTCTGAGCTTATGAATTTCGAGCTTTCAGTAACTTGATCTTGTGAAGGGGAACTATATATATATATATATATATATATATATATATATATATATATATATATATATATATCTATGGTTTACTATGAGAAAGTTGAATGCAATAAAGTCTAATGGTCATTTGATCGAAATATAATGTCGAAAATCAAAACATTGAAAGAGAAATCATTTAATTGACAAAACAATTAGCTCATCTCTACTATTTTGCAGGAGGGCTAAGCCCCCCTGCACCCCCCATCCCCCCGCACCCCCCACTTAAATATAACAACTCTGAGATCGCACTGCAGTGGGGAAATGGGCAATTCGACATCATGTTCAACCATTTAGCGTTAGACATTTTCATAGTAGACCTATATATATATATATATATATATATATATATATATATATATCTACACAAATAATTTTACAAATAAGCAAGGGAAGTTTTAATGAAAAAGAGGTTGGGCTCCTCATAGTAGAGGATGGCACAAAGTGCTTAGATCTAATGGCATTACCAGGGACATGGGATATGTTATTGATTAATCAGTAGGAGTTAATAGAGAAGGCTGAACAATTGTCAATGGATGAGTAAGATTCTCAACATAGCATTGCATATAGAATGGATAGGGTAATTATTTTTACCTATATCCTTGTATGAAATAAGGCATCTGTTAGAGCACCTTAAAGGTTCAGTGAATCTGAAAATACAGGAGGCATGTGATAGGTTTATTTGGAGTGAAAAGGAGCCACAGCTTAGAGGAGCAGAATCTCTGGATTTGTGCAGAGTGTTGGAGGTTTGGGACTACCAGTTGTTGAGCATTATATCTTGTCTGCTAATTGCTAGCAGTTGAAACATAACTAATGAGAAGATGGTGCAGAGTGAGCTTGGTTGGAGACAAAGACTGAGTGGGATGGGGATATGTGCTGGGAGCATATGGAAAAGTAGACTTTTAAGCAAGGGATCTGTGTTAGGTGGTTGACACTGGAGGACAGATAAAGAGAAGACTTTGTGGGAAAATGGATTATATAGAAGAAAGAAATCCTGTAATGGGGAGGCTGGAAAACAAGTATTTTGTGGGTATTGGATATGTTTATAGTATCGGTGGGAGTGAATGTAGCAATAGGGAAATGACTTTGGTCTCAGGCAGGAGAGAGGCTAAAGTTTAGACAAGTGATGAAGGTGGTTCATAGTTTCATTGGTACTTACTGGGCTACTGATCTGTGAAGATCTTAAGAAGCCAAGTCTTGAATTCTCAAGTAGTTTTAGCCCTTGTATTTTTTTATCTTCTTCTTCTCTTTCGGCTGTTCCCGTTAGGGTTGCCACAGCAGATCATCTGTTTCCATTTCTTCCTGTCCTCTGCATATTGCTCTGTCACACCAACCACCTGCATGTCCTCTCTCACCACATCCATAAACCTTATCTCAGGCCTTCCTCTTTTCCCAATATACCCAGCATCCCCCCTCAGTACAAGTCCAAACCAACGCAATCTCACCTCTCTGACTTTGACTCCAAACTGTCCAACCTGAGGGACCTTCTAATATACTGATTCCTAATCCTGTCCATCCTTGTCACACCCAGTGCAAATCTTAACATCTTTAACTCTGCCACTTCCAGCTCTGACTCCTGCCTTTTTGTCAATGCCACCATCTCCAACCCATACAACATAGCTGGTCTCACTACCCTCTTGTAGACCTTCCCTTTCACTGTTACTGGTACTCGTCTGTCACAAATCACGCCTGTCACTCTTCTCTACCCATTCCACCCTGCCTGTACTCTCTTCTACACCTCTCTTCCACACTCACCATTACTCTGAACTGTTGATCCCAAGTATTTAAACTCATCCACCTTCGCCAACTCTACTCCCTGCATCCTCACCATTCCTCTATCCTTCCTCTCATTCACACACACACATATTCTGTCTTAGTCCTGCTGACCTTCATTCCTCTCCTCTCTAGAGCATATTTCCACCTCTCCAGGGTCTCCTCAACTTGGTCCCTACTCTCACTACAGATCACAATGTCATTAGCAAACATCATAGTCCATGGGGCCTCCTGTCTGATCTTGTCTGTCAACCTGTCCATCACCATTGCAAATAAGAAAGGGCTCAGAGCTGATCCTTGATGTAATCCCACCTCCACCTTAAATCTGTCACTCTCACTGCAGACTTCACCACTGTCACACTACCCTCGTACATATCCTGTACCACTCTTACATACTTCACTGACACTCCTGACTTCCTCATACAATACCACAACTCCTCTCTAGGCACCCTATCATATGCTTTCTCCAAGTCCACAAAGACACAATGCAACTCCTTCTGACCTTCTCTATATTTTTCTATCAACACTCTCAGAGCAAACATCGCATCTGTAGTGCTCCTTCCTGGCATGAAACCATACTGCTGATCACTAATCATCACCTCCCCTCTTAACCTAGCTTCCACTACTCGTTCCCATAACTTCATGCTGTGACTGATCAATTTAATCCCTCTGTAGTTACTACAGCTCTGCACATCACCATTATTCTTAAAAATAGGTACCAAAACACTTTTTCTCCATTCCTCAGGCATCCTCTGACTTTCCAAGATTTCATTAAACAATCTGGTTAAAAACTCCACTGCCATTTCTCCTAGGCACCTCCATGCTTTCACTGGTATGTCACCTGGACCAACAACCTTTCCATTCTTCATCCTACTCATAGCTCTCCTTACTTCCTCCTTGCTAATCTGTTTCACTTCCTGATTCACTATCCCCACATCATCCAGCCTTCTCTCCCTCTCTCATTCTCTTCATTCATCAGCCCCTCAAAGTACTCTTTCCAGCTACTCAACACACTCTCCTTACTCGTGAGTACATTTCTCTCACTGTCCTTTATCACCCTTACCTGCTGCACATCTTTCCCAACTCGGTCCCTCTGTCTAGCCAATTGGTACAGGTCCTTTTCTCCCTCTTTAGTGTCCAACCTTTCATACCACTCTCCATATGCCTTATCCTTAGCCTTCGCCACCTCTCTCTTTGCCATGCTCCTCATCTCCTTATACTCCTGTCTACTTTCTTCATCTCTCTGACAATCCCACTTCTTCTTCACCAGCCTCTTCCTCTGTATACTCTCCTGTACTTCCTCATTCCACCACCAGGTCTCCTTGTCCTCCTTCCTCTGTCCAGATGTCACACCAAGTACCTTTCTAGCTGTCTCCCTTACCATCTCTGCTGTAGTTACCCAGCTATTTGGTAACTCTTCACTGCCCCCCCCCCCAGTGCCTGTTTTAACTCTTCCCTGAACTTCACCTCACAATCACCCTTTTTCAACTTCCACCATTTGATCCTTGGCACTGCTCTCACACTTGTCCTCTTCTTCTTGATTACCAACGTCATCCTACAGACCACCATTCTATGCTGCCTAACTACACTTTCCCCTGTCATCACTTTACAGTCTCCAATCTCCTTCAGACTGGCCCTCCTTCATACGATATAATCCACCTGTGTGCATCTTCCTCCATTCTTGTATGTCACCCTGTGCTCCTCCCTCTTTTTAAAATACGTATTCACCACAGCCATGTCCATCCTTTTCACAAAATCTACTACCATCTGACCTTTTGCATTCCTGTCCTTAACACCATACCTGCCCATCACTTTCTCATCCCCTCTGTTCCCTTCACCAACATGCCCATTGAAATCCGCTCCAATCACCTGTCTCTCACCCTTAGGTACACTCACCACCACTTCATCCAACTCACTCCAAAATTTTTCTTTCTCATCCATTGCACACCCAACTTGCAGAGCGTATGCACTAACAACATTCATCATTATACCATCAATTTCCAGCTTCATAAACATTACTCTATCCGACACTCCTTTCACCTCCAAAACACTCTTGGCATACTGTTCCTTCAGGATAATACCTACCCCATTTCTCCTCCCATTCACACCATGATAGAACAATTTGAACCCACCTCCTATACACCTGGCCTTCCATGTGGTCTCTTGCACACACAATATATCAACTTTCCTTCTCTCCATCATATCAGTTAGCTCTCTCCCTGTCCCAGTTATACTGCCAACATTCAAAGTTCCTACCCTCACTAATACACTCCTAACCATCCTCCTCTTGTTCTGCTTTCAGGCATGCCTTCCCCCTCTTCTTCTCCTTCGGCCAGCAGTAGCCCAATTTCCACCAGCACCCTGTTGGCTAACAGTACTGGTGGTGGTCATTGTTAACCCGGGCCTTGTCCGATCCAGTATGGAAATCTGTAATGTCTGCATATGTTATTTGGCAGAGATTTTATACCAGATGCCCTTCCTGATGCAACCCTCCCCATTTATTCGGGCTTGGGACTGGCACAAAGAAATGCACTGGATTGTGCATCCCCACTGGCTCGGTTAGCCCTTGTATTTTTTCTACAAATAACCAAATGCTGGGCAGAACAAGAATATGGTGGGACATTTACTTGTCGTTCATGTCCATGTTGGATCCCAGTGATATTATGGGGGTTGAAATTCTGTTTCCTTTCTATTCATCCAAATTACATTTGACTAGAATAAGAGTAGTACTTTGCTTTATGTGGTGTGGAAGGCTGTTCCATAAAATAGATAATCTCTGTAATAAATGCCTATCCCTTCAACATGCTCTAATTATTATTTTACAATTTGCTACTATTATTTATTCATTTATATATTTCGAAAAGGATGGTTTGAGTTGAGAATGCATGCAGTGAATAGGGTACAGGACGAAGCAGGAGAAAGGAAAACTTGATAGGATATATGGAGATCTAAGTAGGAAAAAAACTTGACAGCCTTTAATGACTTCCAGGAGACATAGGATATTGATTAGGGGAAGATGGTTAGAAAAAGAGTTCTGCGGAAATCAGTGTAAGGCATGCAGGAAACTTTAAGGGGTATTTCAAATATAGAATGTGCGGATGAAGGTATTACACAGATGGTACAAACTTCAGTTAAGCTAAAAAGGATAGTACTAATGGAGGAAGACTGTGAAGGACCATGAAGAGAACTGTTCTGCTCAGTGGTTGGTTAAGCGTACCTTGGGCCCTGTGTGATTTTCAGGAAATGGGTGCCTCACAAACCCTTCTTTTGGGACCATGCATAAATGAACATATTCTTTTCAATTTATCCTCCTAATTTAAGGCTATGCAAGCCACTGTCATTATAATCGACCAGTGACCATACCCATCATTTACAGACATTTCACTGTGTACACATCACATATCTAGATGTGATAAAAATGACCATGGTAAAGTATTCCAACATGATTTACACAGAAGCATACTTGTCCTGCAAAGCCAAACTAATGACTATTTAACTATATCATGGCAGCATGATAAACCATTGCCATTCACAGGCAGTCCTTTAGTCAGCAATCATAGCTTCGTTATTGACTGTGTATACCTCAGATATGATTTTAAAGATGAAATAATTATCAACACAATGATATATTTTAGGTTAGTTTTGCAAAAACACATAGTGGCCCAAGTATTCTGACTTCCTTCACATAAATATACACTAGTCTAGCAAAGCCAGACTTTGTACACTAAACAGATGACAAGAAAGTAAGTTATTTTCATCCACATACATTCCTCTCACCCACACAGCAATTATAGCTACTTTGTCATGTGCACCTCATCTGACTGTGGTAAAAAATATAGAACCTATAAACTTTTTAGAGCATGAATCAAATATAAAGCCAAAAATGATCAGGAATAAAGACCCATAATCAGAAGCAGATTTTAAATAGTACTGTTCTCTATTTAAAAGCTGTTAGAATAAACTTTTTTGTATTAGCATGCATTTTCTGAAGAATATGAAGTTTGAAACTCAAATGTGTAATTATTTAGTGATTGCAGTCCTCAAATATTTGCTAGAAAACCACAAACTGAATAATGAACAAGCCAAATATGTGAAGTAAAATCAGGGTGATTTGGCAAACTCAGAGGCAGGTGAGTACTGTGCGATTTCAAGTTGATTTCACATAAATAGTAGCCAATCCACACGTATTTCAACTTATTTCACATGAATCCACTTTGGTACTATGAATCCATATGTTTGGTTGAGCAGGAAACAAGAAGGTAATTACTTTCATCTGCAAACAGCCCCCACCCAGCAGTTATAGCCACTTAATTGTATACATTCCATCTGACAGCGATATAAAATACCTCCTTTCAACCTCTTAGAACAAGAATCTAGGATAGTACCAAACAATAATGAGGGAGAAAAGTCCAGAATCAGGGGCATTTTAAATAGTGATCTTATATACTCAGAAATTTACTGTAATAATTTTTTTTACATTGGCATGCATTTTCTTTTTTCAAAACAAGTTTATTGTTTCAACATATAAGAGAAATATCATAACAATTTTATACAAATAATTAAAAATAGGTATTATTATAATATTCAACAAAACAACTAAAGTATTTACAAAGACATCCACTACAATCAGATCAATTAATTAAACTAAAATACCGTGCTATTGAAATTAGAATTTTTTTAACAAATTTTGTAAATTATCCCATACAATATAATGTGATGTTTTTCTAGTTGTTCTCATTCTAATTGTGCTTATTTCCATATGACACATTATATTTATAACATTTTTAAATTCATTGAACGAAGGAGGTGTATCTGAAATCCAATTTCTAGTTATTATTTTCCTAGCCACTGCTAGGATAGACCATAACAAGGAAGCTTAATCTTTTAACACATTGAGGTACAGGTGTGTTGAATAATATAAGAGACTTAGAAATAATGAAATTATCTGTAAAAAGAGCCTGCAAAAATTCATTAATTGACTTCCAGTATTCTTTCATCTTCATACAGTCATAAAACATATGAGCCCAGTCAGCATTAATTTCTACATTACATCTCTTACATAGATTATCTTTATTATTAATTTTATTCATCATCAAAGGTGTATAAAAAGATCTATGTAAAAATTTCCATGTATAAAGTCTCCAGACAATGGAAGATGTAGTTCTATAAGCAGATTCCAATATATATTGTTTATCTTGTTGAGTTGGTGGGTCCCCATTAATAGAGGTGAAATAATTCCAGTATGAATCTACATTGTAAAAAGTTTCTTGTATGATAAATTTCTGAAGTATATGAAGTGTGATCTCAAATGCTTGTCACTAGTTAGTGACTACAGTCATCTGTGATTTGCCAGAAATACACAAATTTTATGAGAAACAAACCAAAATAATATAAAAATTCAGGGACAGTCTACAAAATCTGGGAAAACTTCAACTTGGTTTTCCCAAAAAGAGTTCACAAAGCTTGTTTCAAACAAATGCACACATTCCTGGAAAACCAGACTGTAACACTATATGCTGAACAAGTGGCAAGAGGGAAAATTGCTTTCACACAGAGAATCTCCTCATTTAGTATATCCAGTCCTCAATACTTTGCCAGAAAACTACAAAATGTATGAGAAATAAACCAAAAATATGAGGCAATGTCAGGGACACTTGACAAAGTCAAAAACAGTTTCAACTAGGTTTCACAAAAACAGCATCCAGAGAGTAAATATTCCAATAAATGTCATTCAATTGTATACTAGTCCTGCAAAGCCAGATTATAAGCTGAGCAAGCAAAAAGAAGGTGTGTTGCCACTGCAAAATATTAGGCAAAGACAAGGGCATTCTATGAAATCGGTGACAGTTTCTATTTTACTTCATACAAAAATTGGCCAGACAGTAAATATTCCAATTTATTTCATAGAAACACACACTAGCCCTTAATGCCAGATATTAAAATTAGCAAATGAAGAGGGCATGTTACTTTTATTCACATCACTACCACCCCCACCAAGTTACTTCCCTGCCAGCAGATTAAAAAAAAGAGTATATGTTCCAAATAGTTTCAAATAAATACACATCGGCCCTTAATACCAAGCTTTAAAACTAGAAAATCATAAAATGATGAGCACTGTTTCTTTCTTCCATGACACTGCTAGCTCATATCTGGTTGCTTACCAGCATATGAAAGCGAGTAAATATTTCAGTTTTCTCACCCAAGTGCACACTAGTCCTTAATATCAGACTTTAAACTGAGCAAACGAAAAGGGCTAGTTGCTTTCATCCACAGAACCACTACCCCATCCTGTTACTTGCTAAAGTATTAAATAAAGACAGGAAATATTCTATTTTATTTTACATTATGCCTAACGAAAATGTGTAAACACTACTTTAGATAAAACTTCTAAAATAAAATTATATTTTTCGCTGGCCATGGGCCACACCTGGAGCTGTGGGCCCTCAACAACCCCTGAAATCATCTCTGTTATAATCTGTGACTAGTTCTGACAATATGTATTTATGATGGAGAAGTGTAGAAGTTATAAACAATTCTATTGCAGAAGAATGAAAGAATGGTGTAGGGTGATAGGATGCAAGTTGCAAACATCACAGGAGCAGTGTTTATGCCAAAGTGAAGGCAAACCAAGGCTTCCTGCCCCTGATGCATTGCTGTGACTTGTTCATTTAGCCTTTTCTTTGGTAAAATGGAAATGACTAAACCTAAAAGCAGACAGGATTGGTGGTTGAGATTCAGAAGACAAACTTAGGAAACATTTCTAAAATAAATCAAAGTCAACTTTAGATACCTATGGCAAAGGATTACACAGAATCTAGGGAAAGTTTTAGAATTACTATGTAGTGCACGCAGCACTCTGATTACACTCCAGTAGCTGTTAAATAAACTTTTCATTCAGTGCTACTCTAACATGAGACCTGACCTTATCAATGTTTAGAATGGTACTCAGCAATTGTTAGGTATGCCCATATGTGCTGTTAAGATCAGACTGGGGCTAAAACCATGCTGACAAGTAAAGAATACTAGTAGCAGAACATGAAACAGTTTTGTTTCAACTCTCTTTCAGCCTGCTGTCTACTATATTTTATTAACTACTTTGAAACAAACTGCTTCCCTTAGACAGGAAATAAGTAAGGACATAAACCACTTCCCCACTGCTTTACTGGGATTCATAGCTGGTACAACATATTGCATTATTGTGCACCAAGACAGTAGTTCCAAATGTAATATAAAAACAGTCCGAAACAGCAGCCTTAGCGTAAAACATGTTTTATTCACTTTCATCTGATGACAGACTTCTTCAGAAATTGTTTTTCTTTATTTTGTATTTCTATAATTAGTAGTATTACACGGAGTAGACAAATCTGAATGCACTACAAAGAATTATAATCAGATCTGAAATCATAACATATCATTATGTGTTTTTGACATGGGTGCCAACATTCACCTCTCAAGGTAAATTTATTGGCATCCATGACTCGAAGGCATAATATACACATTATGATCAGAGACCCAATCATAATTCTCTATAGTATGAAGATGATTGAAACTGGACAAAGTTAATATGCTAGATAAAGACAGGTTTAAGTTTGTGTGTGTGTGTGTGTGTGTGTGTGTGTGTGTGTGTGTGTGTGTGTCAGGGAGGGCTGCTTTTGAAATGGTGAAATGGTGGCTGTAAGAGAAAGCTTTACACTGATATAGGACACTTAGGATTACATAAGCATTGTGTGCATTTATTCTATTTATGGTTGATGGAACAGTCCCTCCCAACATCAGAGAACTCTTTAATACCACACTCTAACAGCACTTGATCAACCAGAACAGATGCCATTGCTTCCAAGGTGATGGTTAATATATTACCATCTTACGCTTTTCTCTTCCCCTTGCAGACAGACCCCACCATTGACTTAGCTAAATCAATTTCTAAAGAATTTCATCTAATTTTAGTACTGCAGATGTCATAGCAAGCTGCTATATAAGACATTCCTTGGTGTTATCTGTTCTATAATGTCATAGCATTCATACCAGCTTACTAATGTATAATAAAATGATGGACAGCGACAATGAATCCTGTTGTGCCAGAGTAGCTGTAATGACTGTAGATTTTATTTCTTTGTGTGTTTTATTACATTATCTTACCACTGCCTTATGTTATGTATTATATTCATGCTGCTTGCTCTTTAAGGCATTCAACTTTTGCTAAATCCTTCATGCAACTGCATCATTTTATTTTGCAAAGCTTGTCTTATTACTGAAAGAATTGAATAAACTTGTAATCATTGTCTTATAAATAAACTGTTTTGCCTGTAATAGAATACAGTCACGACTCACAGAAATGAGAAGACAATTGGACCAGGAGGCTATTTACATCTTAACAGTAACCACTACCAGGCTTCAACTCTCTTTTAAATTGGGGAGAGGCAAGTCATACCAGTGAAGATTTATGAATGTCCATCTTATTATCTAGATCCCTTCTGAAGAAAGATAGTGAATCACACTGATTAATTTGGGCAGTAACTATGTTCCAGAGAAGGGGTAGGCTCCACACGACAAATCCGTCTCTCTACCTTTTTTGTTTATTTTTTAAGTCAAATTTAGGTTTTTGATCCTACTACATATTTGTCTGTTTGATTTATGAAATTATAAGAGATATTGCATTACTGGATCTCTTATGATCGAATTACTGAGGCACATAACACTTCTAAGGAATCTGTAGGATACAGAATACAAGGATGGTGCGTCCAGTCTCTCATGGTAGCTCAGGTTTTTTTACACCCTTGATTTATTTAGTTATGAAATGCTGTGGTCTTTCCAGTTGCTTGATGTATGAGATACAGCCTAAAGGGAGCATTGTGTTCTATAATAGGCCTAATTAGTGCAGAATACTAATGGGAAGGCCTTTTTGTGATCTTGAAGATAAACCTTTTACGAGTTGTGCAAAGTAAAAAGATCTGCTAACCAGTGATGCAATATGATGGTGAAAAAAGAGGCAATTAACCACTTATGTTACAACATGTGCACCAAATTCTCATTTTGAAGTGGGCGTTGTCTACACTATAAGCTAGAGAGAGAGATTATTTATAGTTGTTATTATCATTATTGTCATCATCATCATCCTCAGTAACCCCCTTTTTTCCATTTTCTACATGGGGTCAAGAGTGTCGTGTCAACTGTTGCCATTTCTCTTGATTTAATACCACTCTCCTACCTTCTTCGATAGTCATGCCTGACTGTTGCAGGACTTCTGTCATCTAATCAGTTCACCTCTTTGCTGGATGCCCTCATTTCCCATTTCCTTTTTCTTCTTCTTGTCTGTTCGAAATCTTCTTCACTGGATTGTCTTCTGCTTTTTTGCACTTGTGCCCAAACCATCGTAATCTGTTCTCTTTCACCTTCTCTGCAATTGGAACTACTTTGGCTTTTGCTATGATGTCCTCATTTTCTTTGTCTGTCCTACAGTGTGCATTTTACCACCCATCTCAGGTTCTTCATCTACATTACCTCTAGCTTCCTCACCTGCTTTGCCTTTACTACCCCAGGGTTCTGTACCATACAGTAATAATAGTTACACCACTGTTTTCTACACCATACCTTTCAGTTTCTTTGGCATTCTTCTGTCATACACTACTCCTGGCACTGTCAGTTGGCTGCAGCCCCTCTGATTCTAACTTTGACCTCATCATTCAGACTTTCTTTCTCCTTACCCACCCCTCCCAGGAAAGTGATGCTGTTAACCTGTTCCACTATTTTTGTTTCTATCTCATTTTTCATCTTCTTCTGGTTCGCTACCATTACAGCTGTCATATCTTTACTCTGTTTCATCCCATGTGCCCTTTGTTTTCCATTCCCTTATCCTGTGCTGACATTCTTGCTTAGAGTCTGCTTATGTCACATTGCCTACATACAGAAACTTTATTGATCTGTCCCCTCAAAACCACTTTGTTAATGTAGTCCATTATCAGTATGAACAGTAGTGGGCTCAAATATGAATCCTGATGCATGCCTACTCCTAATGGGAACCCCTTTGTGAGACTGAACACTGTTCATATTTGAGTCATTTGGTCTTTATACATAGCCTGCAATAATTTTACCAATATTTCTGAGGTTTCGAACGACCACAGGACTGCCTAAGTCAGCTTTTTTGGGGCCTTGTCATATGCTTTATCTAAGTCTTGGAATGCCTAGTTGGAATCTTCCCTAATCTCTAGCTTCTTCTCCGCTACCTATCTCTCTGCAAATATGAAGTCAGCTTTGCTGCATCATTATCTGAATCCACACTTCTCATCTCTTATTTTACTTCCTACTCCCGTATGTATTCATACACCAGTCACCATCTCCAGAACTTTCATGCAAAGTGACAGATGTTTGATACCTCTGTACTGCCCACAGTTGCTGATGTCCCCTTTGCTCTTGTAAACTAGCAGTAGTATGCTTATTCTCCAGTCATGTGAGATACTTCTTTCTATCCATACTGCTATGAGTACCTGATGGAGCCATTTCTCCCCTATCTCACTCAACATCTTGATCACATCTGCTGTGACCTCATCTGAGCCTGCTGCTTTCCCTGACTTCATTTTCCTTAGTGCTGTTTTTCCTTCTTCTAGAATGGGCTCCTCTACTTCTTTCATCATAGACTGTGTCTGACATAGTGCAGCTTCTGTGGGATTTCTTCATAGAAGGACTGCTGGAAGTACTCCTTCCATCTGCTTACATGTCCTGCGGACTGGTAAGCAGGTTGTCACTGACAATCCTTATGTAGGGTGTTTGACTATCTTCTTTACCTTTATGTCTGTGTTACAACCTGATAGATTTTCTTTTCCACCATCTAAAGAGTCACTTTCCAGAAGCTGGTAGAGTCTATTTGATGATTTGTTCTTTGCTATTGCAACATGCCCCTCAGCCTCTTTGTTTACCAACCAATATTCCTCCTTAGCCTTGTCTGTCTTTTCTATCTCCCAATTGTTCTTGCACTTCTTCTTTCTTTTGATGATTTCCTGGAGTTCCCCATTCCACAATCACCAGCTTTCCTTATGTACCTTATTGAAATAACTGGCTCAGCTGCATGCCTGTCATGTAGTCCACACCCATGCTGTTTTGAGGTGCTGCCTTTCTTTTTCAACTCCACATATTTTCTCTCCTTTCTAAGGTGCTAGAGCCCTGAGTATTTCCTTGAACACTTGCGCTTTCTCCCAATTTAACTCCCAGATCTTCAGCCTAGTCTCTATTGACCTGAGAGTCTTCTCTGGTCACTGCCTGCAGTTAATTGTGGCAAATAGTGGTTTATGCGGTGGGCTGACTGTTTTATTGAAGATGAGTTAGCAATCACTAATTCTACCCCAGCGCCCTTTCCTTACTAGCAGGAAGTCTATCTGTGTTGGATACTCCTGTATGCAATATTGTAACTGTTTTTTTTGCTGAACAATGTGTTGGCCATGACATTATGCCAGACAGAAGTCTAGAATGACCTGTCCTTCTTAATTCACATGGACTCAGGCAGTCCTCATATCCTCTTTTGTCTGTCCCAATATGTGGATTCAGGTCACCAATTATCAACACGAATTGCTATTGTCCTGCTTTATCTAGTAGGTCTTGCAACTGCTGTCTGAATACACTCTTTTCTTCACTATCACAACCTTTCTCTGGAGCATAGACTGAAACTATGAATAGTGCCCTATCATTACTAATTTGGATGACATCTGATGACTCTGTTTTCTGAAATCTTTCCCTAACCACAATTTCCACACCATTTCTAGTCTGTCCTCCTGCTGAGTAGTAGATTCTGGATCCCAAGCCAAATAAATGCTGCACTGCCCTTCCATCTTGACTCCTGGATACATAGGCTATCCAGCCTTCTTCTTATCATTATGTCATCCACTTCCAAGCTGCATTGTCAGTGAACCTATACTGAGTGTAGCTATTCTTAGTTTATGTTTGTTAGGTTTATTGGCTTTACATCCAAATTTCACTCAACAGAGTTTTCCCTGGAAACCCAAGCTGGGCAACTGAATACCAGCTGTCCAGTTGTCCAGTAGCTTATTGACCCACAGATGCTGGGCTTTATGGTTGGCATACACTGGCACATACACCCCCTCCCAACATTAGCATGTTTTCCTGGCATAGGTTGGAGTAAGCTGAGTCCTTAAACCACTTATCACTGTGAAATATTTATGCACAATTTTTGGCAACATTATTAAACATGGCCAAATCACTTAGAACCAATTTTTACATCACCGAGTGGCTAGCCCTGACAAGCTGTATAGTCTGTGATCTGTAATCTCCTATCTTGGGGCTACTGTGCACCACAGTAGATGCCCAAAATAGATGGTCTATACAACTCTTCCACCTATATGGGACCAGCTAGTGGATGTGCTGCTGCCTACAACTCTATTCTTCAGTGAGTTTTGAGGTTGAAACACTGGAACCCCATAGAGGTATAGTGAGAACATACAAACTCCAAACAGGCATTGGACTGATGTCAGGCTCAAAGTTTGTACCTTGTCCATGAGAGGCAAAATAGCCTCTCTTGTTTATCAAATATGAAAATATTGGACTTTTTGGTATTAAATCTGCATCCATTTTAGTACACCAATTTTTAACAAAGTTAAACTCATGTTGGAGTGCCTGTATGTCAGAGGTTGACATGAGGATAACACCAACTTTACAATCATCCATAAACTCGGTTGACTGGAGGTCTTCATTTCTGATTGAGAGAGCAGAGAATTAGATGCAGAATAGCAGATGTTGCAAGACAGATTCCCTGGGGAATTTCACTGGCCACCGTCATGCACTCTGAAGAAGCAATCACCTCCCTCACTGCATAAGTTCTATCTTTCAGCCCACTTTCAATCCATCTAACTAAATAGGGGTCAATTTTAGAGTGGATTTAGTTTTGCATGAAGTATAATATCAAATGTCTTGGCAAGGTGAAGGTATTCTATGGGGACAGTGGGCCCAATGTCCACTGGCAGTGTCACCCTCTTGAAGATATTTGCTAGATTCATCAGACAGAATAGATCTGATAAAATTTTCAATATCAGCATTACTCAGCTTTGTTATGATATGTTCCATGGCTTTGCATATGAAACTTATCAGACTAACGGGTCTATAATTTCTGGAGTCATTGGTGGGGCTACCCTTGTGAAGTGGAATCACTGCAGATGTTCATCATGTTTCACTGTTGCAGTCATTACACTTGGGTTATCCTGCTGGCAGGCTACCCGCAGTCGGCCTGAAATCCAAAGTCCTGGTCCGGCGTCGGTTGCTGTCGCCTCTTCCATGACATCAGTGCACCAGGGGTATATAAGATGCAGCCAATGCCATTTTCTTCAGTCTTTCTTGCCGCGCAGTGCCCGAAGCAAAGCAGTTCGCAAGTGCCGGTCGGCCGGCTCCTGAGATTTTCGAAATTGAATTTCAGATCCAAAGTCTTCAATAAAGCTAAGTACCCCATTGGGGAAACTTTTTCTTGCTCCAGACCCTTGTCAGTAAAAGTTAACAATTGTATTTCTTGTGGGAAGCAAATACCTCATAAGGATTTTCATTCTTACTGTATTCCTTGCCTAGGCCCTGACCACGATGTTGCTACTTGTCAGTTTTGTGCTAGATTCAACCAACGCACTATTAAGCATTGGTTCAATTTTGCTTTACATTACTTTGGCCGAAGGTTTAATGCCATCAGAACAACCGACGACCGGAGTCCATAAAAAGCACAAGGACAAAGAAAAAGACAGGCATCCAAGGTCCAAAATCAACGATGAAGCCTCTTCTAGGCCAGTCGTCGGTTCACCAGTTTTCAGTGAGGCGCTTTTGCAGCCCCTGACACCCGATACCTCAGAGCCACAGGCCACCTCCGACTCCCACGTGGAGACAGCTAGGTCTCTGGAAACTCAAGGTATTGGGCCTACGGAAACAATTCCCTCAGATGGGTCTGGAGCCGCTGAGCAGGCATCAGCTTCTGAGGGTGTTTTCAGATCTACACAGTTTACTATCAAGACCACTTCAGCATCCAAGACAAAGTCTAAAACACCTTTAAAGACAATGAAACAAGTACAGCATTCTCCTGGACAGTCATCTATGCCAAAGAAACAGATGCTCAAAATGGCCGAGGACCTAATTACTTTGATCAGGGGTTCCCATCCCCCTCCTGATAAAAGGCCTAGGCAAGACACTGACTATGACTCCTCTGACCAGGTTTCTATTTCTTCTGATTCCTCTTCAGAACAGGGATATTCTCTTCCTCCCTATGAGGACTCTGATGCTAAAGAATCTATCCCTTCAGCCTCTCCTCCTGAGGACTACTCTTTTGGGGAAACCCTGCACACTATGAGGGAACATTTCCATTGGGAGAGCCAGGATTATTCAGAATCCAAGAAAAGGTTCAGAGACTTTCTTTTATTGCCTCAGCACAGGCCCCTTGCTATGCCCCCTGTACTTGATATTGTTGATGATGAATTTTCTGAATCCAGTTTGACTCCTGATTCTTTACCCCCTGCACCAGTTAAGCCAGATAGGTACTACAGGGTCCCAGATTCTCATAAATGTCTTTATAAAAACCCTGCTACTGATCCAGAAACTATTTCTCAGGGTCCCAAAGGGGTCAAGGCTTCCACTGCAAAAAACCCTGTTCCCTCTGATAGGGATTCTAGAGCACTGGACAGATGGGGGAAGAAAGTTTACACCTCTGCTACTTTAGCTGTAAGGGCTTTAAACTGCCAGTTTCACATGCTTAAATATCAACAATACCTAATGTCTTTGCCAAAACAGAAAATGCTTACAAGCTCTGAATGTCCTGAGAACAAGGAAATGCAGAATTTATTGCATGCAGCTGAACAAGTGGGAAAGCATACTTTGCAATGTGGTTTTGATTCATTAGAGGCATCTTGCAGAGCCGCAGTTACAGGTTCTGTCATTCGAAGGCATACTTGGTTAAAAGAACAGAGTTTACCTGATCATGTTAAAGCAAAATTATTGGATGCTCCATTACAGCATGATACTTTGTTTGGTGTTAAGACAGAAGAGGTATTAAAGAAAATGGAGGATAAAGCAAAATCATTGCAGACAGTAAAGGATTTCTTGCAGGTCCAGCCACCTAGATTTAGCAGGAACTGGCCTTCAAAAATTGGTCCTTTCCAGTGTCAGACAGGCCACAAAGAGGCAGATACAGATGCCCAAGAGGCAGATCTCAGCCCCAAGGTTCATACAGACCTAAACAATGGGGTGCTTCAGCCCCCAAAGGCGGAGAAGACAAATCACAACCTTATAGGAAACAGTCCCAATGACTTTCCTCTACAAATGCCAAGCACTTACCTTTTGGCAGCATCCTTACAGGGAAAACTAGCACTTTTCTCACAAAACTGGCACATGATCACCCAGGACAAATGGGTACTGAATACTGTTTCGCAGGGTTACAGGTTCCACTTTCACACCCTACCAAGGTCAAAAGGTATGCCAGACCTGCCACACAATCAATGGGCAGAGGCACAAAAACAAATTTCTGCTCTCATGGACATGAGGGCTATTCAGAAAGTACCACAGCAAGAGCAGGGGCAAGGATTTTACTCAAGACTTTTCTTGGTACCCAGAAAGGACAAAGCCTGGAGACCAATACTGGACCTGTCTATTCTAAATACTTTCCTGGACGTTGCAAAATTCAAAATGTTGACACTGCAGCAACTTCTACCCATGCTGGGCAAGAAGGCTTGGCTAGTTACTTTGGACCTCAAAGAGGCATACCTGCATGTCCCAGTCAGACAATCTTGCAGAAGAAACCTCAGATTCATAGCTGGCTCCATGCATTACCAATTCTTTGCACTGACCTTTGGCTTATCTACTGTGCCCAGGGTCTTCACAAAATGCCTGGCACCAGTAATTGCATTTTGCAGACAAAAAATAATTCAAATATATCCCTACTTGGACGATTGCCTTATTCAAGCAGAGAGCAAAGACATTATACTACAGCATCTGGCGTTTGTAAAAAGATTACTAATTTGCCTAGGGTACACAGTAAACGAAAAGAAATCAAAACTAGTGCCCTTTCAAGAGATAATATTCCTGGGTGCAAGTTTAAATACAACTGCCCAGATGGCTTATCTCACACCAGACAAGCAAAGGCAACTGACTCATTATTTTCAAATAATGGCAACAAAGACCCAGCTACATGCATGAAAAATTCTGCAGGCTTTGGGCTTCATGGCATCCTGCATCCTGCTAATTCCATATGCAAGACTGCATATGAGGAAGCTACAATGGTATCTAAAAAGTGTTTGGACTCAACATTGCCACAGCCTGGAAACAATAATAACTCTTATTTCCTGCCTGCAACAGGAGTTTCGATGGTGGGCACTGGCCTGTCACCACAACAAGGGACAGCCTTTCACTTTACCCACAGCCAGGCAGACACGAACAACAGATGCATCGGATTATGCCTGGGGGGCACACATGGCAGGAAAATGTATTCAGGGCACGTGGCCCACGGACCAAATGCATCTTCATATCAGTCAAAAAGAGATGCTAGCTGTACAGAATGCCTTGATAGCCTCCAAGGATCTACTACGTTCAGGACAACTATTGCTAAAGACGGACAATATTACAGTTATGTGGTACATAAGCAAGGGGGCACACATTCCTACCCCCTCTGCAGGCAAGCCATGACTTTGTGGAACACAGCACTGACCTATCAAGTACATCTGCAGGCACAATTCCTGCCAGGAAAGAAAAATACTCTGGCAGATGAACTAAGCAGAAACCTCTTGGACCCTCATGAGTGGAAACTAGATCCACAAGTCTTCAGCATGATAACAAGGAAATGGGGATGTCCAGACATAGATCTTTTTGCCTCCGCTTACAACTGCCAACTACAGAGATTCTGCACAAGGACTTATCACTCACAAGCATGGAAAGTGGATGCTCTATCATTCATCTGGAAAACTATAACACTTTAGGCCTTTCCACCCCTGCCTCTCCTCCCCAAGGTACTCCTAAAAGTCAGACAAGAGAAGTCAAAAATGATTCTGATTGCCCCAGACTGGCCACGCCAGTACTGGTACCCAATCCTAAAGAGCTTGTCTCAAGGCCCAGCCTGGACTTTACCTCAAATTCCTCATCTTCTGACTCCACAAAACAATCAGATCCTGCACAGCCAACTCAGAACCTTAAATCTGGCTGCATGGCAAATAATATAGCCACTCAGAACACACCTCTCTCTAAAGCTGTTAATGGGTGTCATTTTGGAAGCCAGGAGGCCTAGCCCCAGGAAATCTTATGCAGAAAAATGGAAGATATTCTGTGCTTGGAACCAGGCACAAGGACTCGAACCACTTGTTCCAAATATTCCTCAGATTTTACAATACCTAACTGAGATGCTGGACAAAGGCCTATCCTTCTCATCAATTAAGATCCATGCCTCTGCCATTTCAGCTCATTACAATATGGAACCTCCTATGTTCTCACATCCACTGCTAAGACAGTACCTCAGAGGGGCAAAAAACATAAGACCACAAGGAGAGCACCGATACCTACATGGGACCTCAACTTTGTCTTGGAAAAGCTCACACTGCCTCCTTTTGAGGCAGCCAATACAGCTGAGATAAAATTCTTATCATGGAAAACTGCTCTGCTCCTAGCAATAACTTCAGCAAGAAGAGTCTCAGAGTTACAGGCATTGATGGCAGTGGAACCTTTTATCATTTTTCATCCGGACAGGGTTTCTCTAAGGACAAACCCAACATTTATGCCAAAGGTAGTATCCAGTGTGGCTCTTAACCAAACCATTAATTTGCCAACTTTTCATTCAAATCCCCAGAATAAAGGGGAGAGACTTCTGCACTCTTTGGACATATGCTACTCTTCTACTTGGACAAAACAAAAGCTTTCAGAAAAACTGAGCAACTGTTTGTAGCATATGCTGCAGGATCACAAGGAAAGGCTATTTCAAAGCAGACTATTTCAAAATGGATAGGACACTGCATTCGTTTCTGCTATGCACAGCATGGCAAATCAGTGCCTAAGAATATTAGGCCACATTCTACCAGGGCAGCAGCCACTTCAGCAGCCTTTCTCAGAGGAGTACCAACCAAGGACATTTTGGAGGCTGCAACTTGGAGTTCAGTGCACACTTTTACCAAGCATTATAAGTTACCTCTTTACTCTAAATCCAGAGCAGGCTTTGCCACTGCAGTTCTGCAGGGCCTCATAGCCACTCTTAATCCCATTTAGACCCAGCCACCCTACCTCAGCTTTGGGATTCAACCCAAGTGTAATGACTGCAGCAGTGAAACACGATGAACATAGTACAGTTGTGTACCTACCATAAATTTAGATGTTCGAGTGTATTCACTGTTGCAGTCCAGCTTACCCACCCTCCATCCCCCTTTCTTTGCTGGGACTTATCTATACTTCTCTATCCTATACAACTTATGTGGTGTATTTGCTTGTAGATGAAGGTATTGTTTATTTTAGTGTATGTTTTTATAAGCAATATGTATTGCCTACCTTCTTGGGGGCTCCTGACATCTGGGGCAAGAAAAACTGAAGAAAATGGCATCGGCTGCATCTTATATACCCCTGGCGCACTGACGTCAGGGAAGTGGCGACAGCAACCGACGCTGGACCAGGACTTTGGAATTCAGGCCGACTGCGGGTAGCCTGCCAGCAGGATAACCCAAGTGTAATGACTGCAACAGTGAATACACTCGAACATCTACATTTATGGTAGGTACACAACTGTACTTTGTGCACCATACCTAGGGGACAAAGCCAGTTGCTAAGTTTGGGTTGAGCAGATTAAGGAGCAGGCCTGCTAGTGATTGTTTAGTACTATTTATTAGTCACCTGATATGTTATCCAGTCCCACTGAGGATGTATTTCTCATTTTAGAAAGTACTTTTAGTAAATAATCTTTGGTGATAATGGGGAAGGGGGGGGGGGCAGAGACCTTCAGTGATAGATGGTTTTTGAATCCTTATGTCTGGGGTGAAGTTTGCAATAAATTTGTTAGCTAGTATGCTCTCAATACACACTGGATCTGAATGGGTATTGTCATTTTGAATGAATTACGATTAATGCAGAGGGTCATTCCTTATGTTCCTGTTGTGACTAAAGAAAGATTTTTAGTTGCATTTTGCTTCTGATTCTAGTCTGAGTTCATGAGATGCCCCGTTGTTTTCCTGATGGCATTTCTCAACTTTCATAACTTCCTAATTTCATCCTTGATTTGACAAACTTAATTTTGATATAAATTTTAAGAAGTTTTTTTTTTTTTTTACCATGTAGTTTATTTATGCTTGTTGTCCACCATGCAGGTTTGCCCTTACATTTCCCATTTTGTTTTGATTTTGTTGGGACAGCTAAGTCAATACATTTGTACACCCGAGAATAGAATTCATCTGCATAAGGACTTGCCACATCAACATCTTGGCCAATACAGCTCTGTGAATTTGGCGACTACATTCGAAGACCAGAGCCTGATCCAGCACTAGGTGACCTAGGCCGTTGCCTAGGGGCTGCTGGCTTGGGGTAGGACTCATTGGAAACTGCCAAAACATTTAATTTTTAATTAAAAACATTTGAAGTTTTTCTTTAAGTTTTGCATCCTGTCATAAGATTGATACACAGCAAAACACGAGACTTAAAGGCATGTTATATCAGGGTTCTTGCTTCTGAACTCTACTTCTACAATGCATGTTAGAATGAAACTTTTTAGGCTGCTTTTTCCAATGCACTTTGTACTAGAAAACTTGGAAACATTACACTGAGTACTGCTGCATAGAACTACACTGTCTGGGAGACATTCAAGTACTACTACTCAGAGGTGTGTGTATGAAAATGGTTTAGTTAGGGATGCTAGGCTAGTTAATTAGATTGGGAGGCTCAAACCCTGTTTCTTGGTTACCAGAGACAAGACCCTTAATCATCTACACCAGTTTGATCAGAGTTGAGTGAAATGTGCTGAAACATGTACTTTTTGTTTTTTATTGGTTCATACATTTTGTTTCACTGCTTAATAGGAAAAAATATTCAAAGCTATCAGGGTGAATGTGAGTTTCAATGCATTTTCAAGGAAGGTGAGTTTCAAGGGAAGAGAAGTTTACTGTTGCTTATGCTAAAGCTGTTTTCAATGTGCAACTGTTTAGTTTCACAAATGGCAGTCAGCATTTTTGCTATATAATTTTGAAGCAGTGTTAGTAGCATATATGTCTTTGGTTCAGAAGGATGTGAGTTCTACTCCCACATCAGGTCGATGGATTGTTGATACTACAGTGCACTTTTGGGAGAATGTATTGCACTGCTGAGTGTATAGTCCTTTGGATGACATGTTAACGTGAAGCCCCATGTATCTGTTAAAGGGAGGTACTGCAAGATCTTTTATATCCACTTGAGCTATCAGAAAGAGTAGGGGTAAATTCATCAATCCCAAATGAAGAACAAACACAGGGTAAGGTATCTCCTCACAAAAAGCAAAAATAATCCAAAACAAGAGAGGTGAATCATACAACTATCGAAGCAAACCAGACAGATAGCAAAAAAATTCCTTTATTCGAATAAGTAAGCGCTTTCACGTTACTTAGAACGCTTCATCAGACTTTAACAAAATAAAAAGAATTCAAATCACTTAAATACTATAGACTCACTCACAAAGTACCAATAAAACACCATCTCCATATCACATGTTACTCAACAGGAAATTACATCAAAATTTCATTTGAGGAATACACAATACAAATGCTTATAAAAACATATAAAAATATAAAAATACAAGACATAAAAACATATGAAGCATGGAAAACAGAAAAGGCATCAAGCTAACGTTTAAGTGGCCTATCTAATAGAAAAGGTTTCAATGACAATTTGTCATTGAGACCATGGCCCTTGTCAGCCGATAGCTTTATAATCCATCTAGCCTCTGCTTTTTCAGTATTATTGCCAATATTACCTAATCTTTCTGTTACAAGCAGTTGTCCAATGACCATAAACCCAAATACATGTGTAGTATCATGTTGCAAAACATGCTTAGCCAAGGCATTACCCTCATTCTCCCTATTAATGGCATAAAGGTGCTCCCTGATTCTTTCCCTTAACGTCGTATTGGTCTTACCCACATAGAAACATTGACACTTCTTACACAAAGCCAGATAAATCACATTCCTAGATTTACAGTCTGCATATTCATCAAACTTATATACAACATCAGTATCAGGGTGTTTAAATATATTGGAATTAAGTATATAGCCACACTGATTACAACTGCGGCAAGCATATGTACCCTTTCTCTGAGAAATAACCTTTTTCCTAGGGATCTTATCATAGCAAAGCAAACATTTAAGAGACTTGGTATTTCTATAGCTGACAGCTGGCTTTTCACCAACCAACTCCTTGATATTTTTGTCCTGTAGCAAAATATTCCAATGCCTCTTAATAACATCAACAATAGAAGTATTGTTATTAGTAAAAGGAATAACCATCCTTCTTCTATTTCCTTTCCTCTCAATAGGTCGTTTATGGGTAATATTACTACTTCTTATATATGGTAAACCTATCTGTTCTCGTTCCAAGGAATCTATCATAATATCGTAATAGTGATCTTTTTATGATAGATTCCTTGGAACGAGAACAGATAGGTTTACCATATATAAGAAGTAGTAATATTACCCATAAACGACCTATTGAGAGGAAAGGAAATAGAAGAAGGATGGTTATTCCTTTTACTAATAACAATACTTCTATTGTTGATGTTATTAAGAGGCATTGGAATATTTTGCTACAGGACAAAAATATCAAGGAGTTGGTTGGTGAAAAGCCAGCTGTCAGCTATAGAAATACCAAGTCTCTTAAATGTTTGCTTTGCTATGATAAGATCCCTAGGAAAAAGGTTATTTCTCAGAGAAAGGGTACATATGCTTGCCGCAGTTGTAATCAGTGTGACTATATACTTAATTCCAATATATTTAAACACCCTGATACTGATGTTGTATATAAGTTTGATGAATATGCAGACTGTAAATCTAGGAATGTGATTTATCTGGCATTGTGTAAGAAGTGTCAATGTTTCTATGTGGGTAAAACCAATAGGACATTAAGGGAAAGAATCAGGGAGCACCTTTATGCCATTAATAGGGAGAATGAGGGTAATGCCTTGGCTAAGCATGTTTTGCAACATGATACTACACATGTATTTGGGTTTATGGTCATTTGACAGCTGCTTGTAACAGAAAGATTAGGTAATATTGGCAATAATACTGAAAAAGCAGAGGCTAGATGGATTATAAAGCTATTGGCTGACAAGGGCCATGGTCTCAATGACAAATTGTCATTGAAACCTTTTCTATTAGATAGGCCACTTAAACGTTAGCTTGATGCCTTTTCTGTTTTCCATGCTTCATATGTTTTTATGTCTTGTATTTTTATATTTTTATATGTTTTTATAAGCATTTGTATTGTGTATTCCTCAAATGAAATTTTGATGTAATTTCCTGTAGAGTAACATGTGATATGGAGATGGTGTTTTATTGGTACTTTGTGAGTGAGTCTATAGTATTTAAGTGATCTGAATTCTTTTTATTTTGTTAAAGTCTGATGAAGCGTTCTAAGTAACGTGAAAGCGCTTACTTATTCGAATAAAGGAATTTTTTTGCTATCTGTCTGGTTTGCTTCGATAGTTGTGGCGTATCTACCTCTCTTGCTTTGGTAAATTCATCAATGCCTGACCAAATTTCCCCTAGTAGTGTAAATACCACCAATGGTCTCTCCTGAAAAAAAAAATACTAGGCTAGTGAGACTTACCTGGTCAACAAAGGATATTCAAACTAAACATTTTAAATTATCCATATCTCTGCTTTCATTTCAAAAGTAAAGAAGAAAACAGTATGGATGCTAACAGTTTTGAGAAGTGATTTTGGTAATTGGTTGGAGAAAGACAAGTAATGGTGCAGGAAAGGGTGGGGGATGGGGCTTAATTAATTCTCCAGTCTAGTGCACCATTCAACCATGTTCCAGCTCTATTGAAGACTTTGAATTTAGTGATATTTGCATCTGAAAATTTATACACTTAAACAGAGAGGATTATCAATTTATGATCAGACTTAACTGGTAGAGAGTACCATCGGAATAGTACATATAAATGCTATATTTGTGAGAATTATGTCAAGAATATTTTGTCGTTTAGTCGTTCTTTGACAGTTTGGTCCAGGTAGTTCCTGTTTGTGAAATCTAAGAAGTTTTGGACATATCCTACATTTCAGTTATAGCTTTCCATTTAATCCTCAGGTAATTAAAGTCGTCTCCCAGGATGATGGAGTTTCTGTTTACAGGAGTCTCATCCAGAATATTTTTTTAAACAAAAAACATCTTTGTTGAATTATCACATATGACATAGGTAAGCATACATTTATAGAAATGAAAACAAGCCATATTGATATTTTCAGTTGGAAACATGTCAGACATAAGCTTCTATACAGTCATTGTCAGTCAAACATTACATAGCCCATTCAATTCCAGCTTGCCCTTAAACCTCATTTCTCCTCAGAAACATTATTCTACGTGTTGTTCTCAAAATTCACATTTTTCCTATGTAATTTGCTCCTAACCTTTTATAAAGATCCTATAAAGATCCTTTTAACTCTGTTACTGTATACATTACTTCTAATATGGTTTGGTTAGACTTTGATTTCCAGTTTCTAGTAACTGGCAGCCACCAGAATTAAACTCAGCAAGGCTCAAAAACTAAATAAATAATCATTTCACCAATTTGTTCACCCAATATTTCTGACAGAGTAGTTTGCATGGAATTTTTAAAGTTTGCCACATCATTACTCTCCCAAAAAATGTTTTTATTTAACATTTGTTTACTGGGAAAGTCTGACTTGGAACAAGCCAATTTTCAGCAAAGGGCTGGGGAGAAATGGTCTAGATACATGTAATGTGGGAAGAATCACACACAAGTTCAGGGAGGACATGCAGTCTCCACACCCTAGCCGAGAATCAAACCAGAGACAATCTTGCTGTAAGATAACAATGCAAACCAATGCACCAATGCACCATCCAATTAACTCTTTTTCCCCCTTAACACCTTGAGCATTTGCAATCTACCTGAAGAAAACTTTTTTTGAGTCTGCTTGGGGTACAAAAATATCCATGCAAACTCTTCCTAGCAAAAATCCTAAATCTTCTAGATTTTGTGCATATTGGGAGCCATGCATATATCCTCCCATTGTTTCTTTATGAATTGCTTATTTAATCTCTTTTCCTAATGCTTTCTAACCTCATCTGATTGATTCCTATAGCTATCATGCAATATTTTATATGCCCTACTAATTATCCCTTTTTTAATAGCAGCTTTCACTTAAGATCCCCCTATTCATTTCTCTTGGCGTATATTCTGATATTGAGGTTCATACAGAATATTAACAAATGTAACCTTGTTTTCTGGGTATATAGAGGGGGGTCCTGTAGAGAGCTAGCACCTCACTAGCACCCCACTCTCTCAGCTCTTTAAGTGAAAAGCAAAAAAAATAAAATATATCTGTAAAACTGCAGGATGCCAGTTGGCTTGCTTCCTGTAAACAGTACCCAATTTGGCACACCTCCTCCCTCCTTCCCCAGCTAATCAGGTCCCATTTCTGCACTTTGCTCTCAGTCCTCCTCCCTCTCATTTTAGTTAAAAAAATATTTATTTCTTTTAAAGTGCAGCAAACTGCTTGTTACTAATGTAGAAAACAGTTGCTAACATTTCTACCCTGCACTGAATGCTGCAGTGCTCAAGAAATTTGCACTGCAGGACATTTACCCACACAAGGACCACTACTATGTCTATGTCATTATCATTTTTGTCTGGTTTAAGGTCCTTGAGGGTTCTTGAAATGTCTGTCTTGGCTCTTAAAAGACAACAATCACACTGCTTTTATTCAGCCTTGTGAGAGTAGAATCAGTGTGCCTGACTATAGATTCACCAATCACTAGTGCATTTTTAGTTGTGCTGCTGATGCAGGGTCAGCCTTAGGTCAAATGGTGCCCTTGGCAAAAAGGTTCCACAGAGTGACCCCACACAAGCTGGTGCCCCCATCCTGGTCTATTTACACCATCCAGTTTACTGGAAAAGTGCCGCTGATAAACTGGCGCCCCTAGGAGGCTGCCTGGTTGGTTTATGTCTAAGGCCAGTATGCACTGGTATAGTGGATTTAGAATAATTTATCAAGTGGAGATTCTTAGCCGTGGTTCACCAGTATGTGTTGTAGTGCTTAGTTTATGCTGGGACTTATTCTTAATGGACCTTGGAAACTTGGGCAAGAATTTTTGACAGCCATAGGGTATGATCATTTTGTAGTAAATTTGCGTGGAATGCTGTGTTAATGTATGTTACTCATAGGATATTTTAGACTGTTAGTGGATACAGTAGCTTCCAGTTTAGTTAAGTGCATCTCTCACAAATAGATAGTGACAAGCTAAACAACAATTTTGTGAGGATTAGGCAATTGTTACACTGCCTGGGTATACCAAGTGCTATGTGGCTTTCAACTGAGGTAGGAGTAACTAGTTGATCCTCCATTTTAGTTCACGGTGCAAATGACAAGGGGGCTGTAAAATAGCTCCTGGTTTAATATTAAAAATAAATAAATCAGTCAGTGGAGTACATTGTATTTAACACTAAAACTGCTGTTATACTTATGTCTTTAAATTATCAAGTGGTAAAATTTTGGATAATATCTCCTGGTTTATAATATTTAATATAAAATAATGAAGTAGACAATATTTAGCATTTAAACTGCTATTAACGCTATAACTGCTTAAAATTATTTAAAAGTAGAATTTGAATGAAGAACTAAACAGTGGGTTGTAATAACACATTTAATCAGTTTATAAGCATAGTTTAAGGTGCTACATTTGTGGTTGTTCAATATGTGAGGTTTGTAGGACAGAGTTTGAAACTAAAAGTACCTGCACCAGTCAAATACATTGTGGTGGCATGGGTCATGGTTGAAAATATTCTTCGGACCAGATTACTTATCTGATTAACAAAATTAATTAAACAAATAATCAAATATGGTAATTTTGTTTATGAGTGATGTGAGATGCAAAGACAAGGATTTGTTATGTAAATTTCTTAATAAAAAATAAAAATCTAACAAATAAGCATTAAGTTTGCAGAAGAAAATAAATCAGCATACAGAGAAATATTTCTACATAACACAATAAAAAATGAAGGGAAAGAAGTAAGGCTGAGCTCAATGCTATTATTGTACAGTTATAATATATACCTCATACAGCTGTACTACTTTATTAAAGGGGAATCATCTTTATAGTAATACCTGGGATTTAAGCAAAGTCCCATGAATTAAAAGAACATAACCACCTCCAAAATCTATCAATATAGATAATAAACTGAACATTGGGTTTTTAAGCCATATTGAGAAGGAAAAGGATGACCTTCACACATGACAAAATGACTGCAGAAGCTTCATAGTAAGGCAAGACTTTAGTAAAAGCTGAAAAATATGTATCTCTCAACTGTATCTGCTGTCAAGGATCAGAAATGAAAATATTATGTAATTATGTTCTTTAAATTCTGAAAACACCAATTAAATAAACAGTATAGAGTATGTGGACCTTACATTAAAGGTAGAGGTACTCAGTCCAGCTTATTCTTCATAAGATATTAGTGTAAGCTAATACACCTAATGTTATATTAGTGCAGTTCATAGGTCATAGGTTAGTACTAGGCTAACTGCCCTTGCAAGACATTTTTAAGCCAAGCCAATTATCTCCTGTGAGATTCAAACCCTGTACCTTGTGTTTGTAAGGCAAACACCTTAACAATTAGGCCACCCTCCCAATGCTGGTAATGCACATATTATGCTGTAGTAATTGAAAGTATGCACAGTGAAAAATAATTCAGAAATAATTTTTTCCATTCCTTCTTTCTTCAGTTAAGCATTTTAATCCAGTGTTATGAAACAAACAAATTCTGTTATGGCATTCATTGGGTACACAACATAGAAACACCCTGAATGGCATATCAACCCTTTCTAGCATGCATACATACAAATGTGTATTTTAACTCACTTTTCATCTTAAAGCATGCAGTTAGCTTATATAATCCAGTGTTTTCCTCCCAAAATAAGTTGTGTATAGTGCCATCCTCATTATTTTTGAATAGGATGGCCAGTGTCATACAGCAGTTAATACTGTTACCTCACAGTACATGTTTCTCCAGTTCATTTCTCATCAGGTGTTCCTTTCTTCAGAGTTTGCATGTCCTAGCTGTGTCAATGTGGGGTTTTGCCAAGTGCTCTGTTTTCCGCCGATATCCCACAGACATGATACAAAATATTTGGTGATCCTGTAAATTAGCTATAGGAGCACATGTCACACATTTGTATGTATGCATGCTAGAAAGGGTTGATATGCCATTCAGGGTGTTTCTATGTTGTGTACCCAATGAATGCCATAACAGAATTTGTTTGTTTCATACCACTGGATTAAAATGCTTAATTGAAGAATGAAGGAATGGAAAAAATTATTTCTGAATTATTTTTCACTGTGCATACTTTCAATTACTACAGCATAATATGTGCATTACCAGCATTGGGAGGGTGGCCTAATTGTTAAGGTGTTTGCCTTACAAACACAAGGTGTAGGGTTTGAATCTCACAGGGGATAATTGGCTTGGCTTAAAAATGTCTTGCAAGGGCAGTTAGCCTAGTACTAACCTATGACCTATAAACTGCACTAATATAACATTAGGTGTATTAGCTTACACTGATATCTTATGTCTTGAGAGATTATCTGTATTGGAATTGCTGACCCCACTAAGGTGCTGCACTGTCATGTCATATGCTTGCAATCCTAGGCTCCACATTAATAACTTGGCATTTTTCTGGCTGGCATGATGTAGCCATGTTAAGAGATTGTGGTCTGTAACCACAGTGAGTTCCCTTCCATATAGATAGGGCTGAAGCTTCTGCAGTGCCCATACTATGGCTAGACATTCTTTTTCTACAACTGCCTAACATTCCTTCCTGGGTTGGAGTCTATGGTTGAGACTGGATGATCTTCTCCCTCTAAGGAAACCTGACTGAATACAGCCCCCACCCCATGGTTTGAAACATCCACCTGCACAACAAATTCTTTGGTATAATATGGACTGGCTAACACAGGTGGTCCACCCAAAGCCTCTTTAAGGTTTTGGAATGCCTGCTCCTGCCTAGCAGGTTTACCATGTAATTAACATCACTGACCTTCCTTACCACTTCAAAGGGTCCTTCCCAAGCTGCCTGCAGCTTATTGTGTCTGACAGGAATGAGAACCATAACCTTCTGCCCCACAGCATACTCTCTTGCTCGAGCATTCCTGTCATACCAGTCCCTTTTCTGCGGTTGGGCTCCTGCCAACTTCTGCTGAGCCAAGCCCATGAGCTCCCCAAGCTTTGTCTTGAAGTTTGGGACATATGCCACAACAGAATCCTTTTGGGATTCACACTCATCCTCCCACTTATCACAAATCAAATCTAAAGGCCCCCTTACCCTATGCCATACAGCAACAAAAAGGGTGAAAAAACTGTGGATTCTGGGGGTACCTCTCTGTATGCAAACATCAGATGGGGCAACTATTTGTTCCACTCTCTCTTAAACTGATCTGCAAATGCCCATAGCATGGTCTTTAGTGCAGAGTTTTGCCTCACCACAAGACCATTAGTCCAGGGGTGGTAGGGGGTGTTTTTAGATGCTTCATCCCACAGCACTTTCACAGATAAACCAGCAGATCTGACATAAAATTGGCATCTCTGTCAGCCAATGTTTCTCTCTGAAAACCTTCCCTGTTGAAAATCTCTAACACAGCATTTTCCACCTTCTCTGTCTAGATAGAGGACAGAGCCACCCCCTCAGGGTATCTAGTAGCACAATCTACTACCACCAGGATATACTTTTTCATTGTGGAAGTTGGGGTACTCAGAGGCCTCACAATATCCATAGCTACCCTCTAAAACAGCTCCTCAATCACAGGCGAAGGCATAAAAGGAGCCTTGACCTTGTCACCTGCCTTGCCTACCTTTTAGCACTGCTCACAGGTCCTGCAGTACCCTGTTACATCCCTTGCAATCCCAGACCAATAAAAGTTCTGCATAATACACCTCTTGGTACACTTTATGCACATATGACCTGCAAAAGGAATGTCATGGGCTATGGCTGGAATTGTCAGATGGTAGGCTCTGGGCACTACCAACAGCTGTATTACCTTACCCTCTAGCCCTCCATCAGGGGTCCACTGTCTATACAGTAACCCTTTGTTCCAGTACACAGTCTCCCCTTTTCCTTGAGGATCAGGTGCCTCCTTAGCTACCTCCCTCAAGCATTGTAATGTAGGGTCCGAAAGCTGAGCCTGTCTCAATTCTACATTTGCGAGCCTTCAAAAGTCTCTTTCCATCAGAAGCTCAGGCTCTTCTGACAGCGGTGCCTCACTGTCAGTTTGAATATGACCACTCACCTCTGCCCTTGCAGTCACCCTGTCCACAGGAACATCAGTACCTACCGACTTTGGTGGCTCACTTTCAGGCTCACTGCTACATGGTAGCTCCCTCCCTAAAATAGCCACCTCACTAGCCCCAGAATCAGGTGTGGGGTCTATCTGGGTCTCTCCCAGGCTACCTGACCCACATGCCTGTCTGCAAGCCTGACTGCATGTAACTGCATGCAAACAAGGTACTGCATTATCAAAATCATTCCTTATTAAGACATCTGCAGGGATATCCTCAAACACACCTAGCTGCTTGCTTCCTTTTCCACCCTCCCAGTCAAGATGCACCCTGGCCAAAGGTATGTGGAATGGAGTCTCTCCGAAAGCTCTGACTGGAGTGGACTGCCCAAGCAAGTACTGCTCCCCTTTAACCACCGCAGACTTCACAATGGTTATGTCAGGGGCTTTGTCTCTCTTAGGATTGGCCTGTCTTCCATCCACTAAGATAGGATACACACTTTGATGATAATTTGGGACCCCTGTTGTCTCCAGACAACTTACCACTGGCATGCTGTGATTCCCACTTGCTGGCTCCTTCATGTTTTGTTCCCCACCTTGCCGCAGTGGACATTTGTATGCTACATGGCCCCTTTTAACATAAGTAACTTTACAATTATATTTTTAACTCCAACATCTGTACAAATCAGTGTGATAGTCAAATAAAATTATTTACAAAACTCCAGCTAGCTATGCTGGCATATGTATACATGTACTGCCCTACTCTACCTGGCACTAGAGTTTGTGTATTGCTTGAATAAAATATTTTACTTTGCTTTTGGATTACACTGACTTTTATTGTTTGGCACCAGTCACCATAAGTAACCAGTTGAAGGACATCATAAGCTGGTGCCAGAAGGGGTTGATGATATTTTTTTTTCTCATAAAAACTTCCTAGAACACTATAGACATGGGTTTTATTGTAGATATATGTCTCAAATTTAAGGATATCAAGTTTATATCTCTCATTCTCTATTTCAGATTTCTTTTAATGTCTTCCCAACCAGCTCTCATTTTTTGTGCATTTTGAACGTCCCTTAAGCTATGGATTTTTGAGACAGAGCAGGGAGGACAGGCAGTCTGTTTTGCTATTCACTGCCATCTACTTTGATACCGTGCAATTCATCTGCTTCAGTAAACCTCCTTAGTACCATCACTGTCAATTTCCAAAATTGTACTGATGCTAATAAATGCTCCATCAGTAACCACAGTTGTTGCTTCTGCTTTCTGGATATACTGGAATTGCTAAACCATTTGCACTTATATGAATTGCTAATTTCTGTAAATATGCTAAATAGAATCTGTGCATTCAATCTACCCTACAGATTTGGAAATAATGGTATTGTGTGTGCATAGCTCTGTTGATTTGAAGTCTCAGGCTGCATGTTATGAATGTCTCACTTTGTGTTTCATTCCACTCTGTTAATACTGTAACCTGCCTCAGACTATGCCATTTGACCCTGGTTGTGACTAAGAAGGGCCATTTGAAAGGCAGTTTGACCTCTCTACCTATTTGGTTAATGAATGTATAAATAAAGTAAAGTAAAATAAATGCAGTGGACAAAAAACATCATTTTGATGCAGCAGGTGTGGGGAGATCTCACATCACAGTGTTTTCTCAAAAGGTCCAGTGCAACTGCCAGGACCTCAAAGACAAGGCTTTTCAACCTAAAATATTATACCATATTTACAGATCTAAGCTGTACTGAAGTCCTCTTGAATGAAGTTGATAGAATCGTGGCCAGACTAACTGAACAGATTCTTGTATAAAGTATGATATCTGTATCTTCAATGAAAACATGACATCTAAAGTCAAGTAGATTCAAAAGGTAAGGGGGCAGTCTTCTTAGAAAGGGCTATCCAAATCCATAAAGAGGAATTAGTCTAATCAAAGGGGAAAAAAGAACCAACATCCCATGCATCATATTGTGTGAAGGATGAAATCCTGACTTTACTGGTGGATATTGTTGTGGCCCAATACTTCTCCAAAAACATCTGGTGTTGAAATGTTGTTTAAGGCTTATAAACATTTCTCCTGTAGTCTTAAATCATGACTGAAACATTCCATGTAGAATATATGGCAGCCAACCACCCTTTTATGGTTGTAGTCCCAGAGGAGATGTACAATGATTTTGGAAGTCATTTTTCCAGTTTGGGAAAACATTAGATGCTCCTGTATGGATAAGACTGCAGGTGCAAGATGGTCATTGGCTATCATGCAAATCAGGATTTGTAGATGATGTATTATGCATAAGTTGTACTGTGCAGCTTCCACACAATGCATTATAAGAGGTTTTATTCTGTCTCTGTCTGTCTGCATGAGTCGTGAACTAAGATTTTAAAAAAAATATATTCTTTAGTTTGTTATTAGTTGCTAAAGGTGTTTCATGAGGATACTGTGCTAACTGCAGCTCAGTTGCTTTTTCATTAAAATGGATTCTGTTTTGCTGACCCTGAGCTGGTCTGTTGATGTTTCCCAGATGTCTGTAAAAAAACAAAGCTTGTTTCAGCAATACTACTAATGTGTACATCTGTAGACACCCTAATAAAAACTTTGAGTGAGCTGTTTTGAATATACTGAGATACTTTGATTTCTTTGTTACAAGTATCCATACACGAGAAAAGGTAACTGATAAACATTCCAGTTCAAAAGTTGCAGTTTCAAAGTAGTTGAAGTATTGGCAGTGTTAGAGGATAATTTCCTCATAGCCATCACACTTCAGTGACAGATAGCACCTGTCACATCACTGCAGTTGGTAGTCTGTGGCACAAGTGTCATGGTGTGCTTTGCTGTGTAGGATGGATATGTCTGGCAGAGGTAAAAGGTTCACTTCTTTATGTGTTGAGCACACACAGCATGCTTTCCATGCTCTTCACTAGTATGTATCTGGGCAGTGCTGCCAGAAATATCAACAAAATATTATTACTCAGTTAATTGATAAATACATATTTCATATGAATTTCTGGCCTTGCCCTTACCATAGTTTTCTAGTGTGGAAGATTCACTTTTCTTCATCGGGGGATTCAATAACCTCCATGTAGGCTTCGCGCAGAGCCTACACAGAGTGTATGTCTTAGTGCAGTGGTGCTCAAGGCACATCACCGCAGAATGCATATTAATGAGGCACAGGGTGCTTCAGCTAGGTTTTGCGGCTTGCAACAGTGTTACTGGGCACAAAACCTTTTTAATCAAATGTGGATAGGAATCCCTTGTAAAGAAGAGCATCTAGTGTGTGTGGATTTGCACAGAATGCCACAATGATCATCAGGGCTTTACAGATAGCTGTCATTTTGTTGGTGCAACTCATCTTCACAGAGGCAAACTTAATCAGAGGACAAATAACTAGTAATAGGGGCATATCTGACCATGGATGTCATATAGGAATGTATTAGAATGTAACACTCTTAAACTCTTAGAATGAGAAATGTGGACAATGCCATAACAATGGGGGACAAAGGGCCAGAAATAGGGACAGATATTTAATATTGCACTTCCAAACTTAGGAAGTATATAGGTTGTACATTAGATGAACTTTCTGAAGACCATGAAGTTTAAAACGCAAATGTCACTCATCAGTTTCTGACTGCACTGTGCAATGGCATGGCAATGATTTGCCAGGAAAAAAAATGTTATGAGGATAAGATCACAAATATGACACAAAACCTTCACATTCTGCACAGAGAAGGACGGCTAAGAGGTATGCACTCAAATGTATGTATTACTGAGTCACATCAGTCCAGAGATCATGCATGTGATATGGCAGAAAGCCACATATTTGATAAGGAAAACATCCGGACATCCTGTAAATATCTGGACAGTTGAGAGGTATGAATGTGAAGTATATATGGTCCAAATACACTACAGGACATTATACCTGCAGTGCAGGGTATTGTGATATCCTATTCCTGGCGTACTGTACTGAAGCTGTGTTAATGATCTGTAACAGGACATGGGACTGCCATGTAAAATAATCACTCAGGGGATGTGTGTGTGTGTGTGTGTTAAATAGGGACACACAGATGAATTATGGGAATGAACACAGGGAAAGAGTACAGGTGAAACCCCCGCATGTACAGCAGAGGAGGGCATGTCAATGGAAGATGTTTGTAGCAGCAACACCAAGCACATATCTATATGGTACAGTAAGGACTGTACAGTGAAAATGTGTTGTCTTTGACTGTCACACAAGGTGACATAACAATGGGGAGGATGTGTGTGTGAGATAAGCATCCTTACATAAATAATGCAGAGAACATCTGTCAGGGATCTGACATACAATTTGGATATGATCATAGCTTGGTACTAGGCTAACTGCTCTTGTGGGCCATTTTAAGCCTAGCCAATTACCTCGTGCAAGAATCAAACAATGAACCTTGTGTCTGTAAGGTAAGCACCTTAACCTTTATACCAGCCACTAGCCATTATGGGATGCATTATAGGATGCATATTGAGAAGCTGTGCAAACTGTTATACCTGAATATGGCTGTAATGTCAGCAGAGGTCTCTAGCAAAGTGGCAACAGGAAAAGGATCATGGCAAACATTACAAGAACCAATCACAATCATGGACAATATCAGAATAATACCACCACTAATCTCATACTTGTGACATAACATATGTGATGGGTACTGATGACAGATGAGCCTGCACACACACGCACTTAACAACTATTATGATGCATCCACACTGTATGAGTGTAACCACACACACTGTCCTTGTACTGTAATATCTGCAGGAAGTGTTAGGAGGACACTACTATAACTGTACATGACAGTATGGGCAATACAGATTAGTTGCCATGTGTGCATGCCATATATCTGTGGCACAATCCACACTGTCACAAATTATATACATGCCATTAATGTTGTCAAACACCTATGTATGCAGTGTGTGCATAAGCTGAACAGATGGCACACATACATCTGGTGTAACAACTCTCTAAGGCAAAGAACACTGCATCAGTGGGCCCAGACAATATCACAGGATGTCTTCTAAATAGCATGAAGCATGACCTATCAGGCCCTCTGGAATTGCTATTTAACTGTAGCCTCCAAACATGCTTCATAGTTCATGAACAGAGAACAGCAACAATCATCCCGCTGCACAAAGGTGGACCATCTATAGAACCATAAGTCTCACTAGTCTTATATGTAAAGGCATGCAAAACATTATCATGGAAATTAGCAATAGTGAAATAGTAAACCTCCAGAGACTGGACCCAACCCAATTTCGTTTCGTCAAGGGAAGGTCATGCTTACTTAACCTGGTGGACTTTTTGAGAAGGTCACCAAAGCAATGGATGAGGGAAAAATGGTTCACACTGCCTATGTTGACATGGCAAAGGGATTTGACACAATACCCCAGTCAGACATTGTTGACAAACTCAATAGGTTAGGTACAAATATGTATGCCACCCGGTAGATAGCCAACTGGCTCACAGACAGGACCCAGGAAGTTAGAACTGGGGAAGCCAGTCACAAGTGGAGTCCCTCAAGGATCGGTCCTTGGACTTCTCCTTTTTACCATTTACTTCTTTGAACTCAAGACCAGTGTCAGTGGTCTTTGGCTGACTAAATTTACAGATGATTACAAATTAGGAGCTGTTATTTAATCCTACACTGACAAAAATGTTGTCCAGGAAGGGCTGACACAGAAAAGCAACTGGTGTCAGAATCATGGACTAAAACTTAATGCCAAAAAATACATAATAGTATACCTCAGGAAGTCATCCACCCCTGTTAGCTATCATATTGACAAAACACCCCTTATAGTTGACCCAGTAGTCAGGGACTTAGGAACACACATAGACAGTAATCTAGACCTTTGACTATCACGCGTCTAAAGTAATGAGGAAATCATTCTATGTTGTGCAACTTATAAACAAAGGTATGGCATCTAAGTCCAAGGAAGTCATTGTTCCACTGTATTTTGCATGCATCAGAACTATCATTGAGTACAATGCCCCTTTTGTTATGTACTTAACTGGGCATATCCAACAGTTGGAATGTCTACAGAGTTTCCTCACTAAAGGAATACAGGACATATGTAAAATGTCCTGTGCAGACTGGCTGAAGGTCCTATCCCTGTATTTTGTCTCCTACAGGCTTTTGAGGGGACATCTATGCCTGGTGTTGGGGCATTGTCAGACACCATTCTGATGGACATCCTGCATATCCACAAGGCACCAGAATTACTCATTCTAAACACTTAAACATTGCCTGTGATATAAATAGTACCCGCTAAAGAGAAGGGTATGTATCCCAGAGACTACCCCAACTCTGGAATGGGCTCCTCATCTGTGTGAAGCAGAGTTCCTCCGTAACCCAATTCAAGTGCAACTTGGACAATTGGATGAGGAACAGGATATTCATCCCTGGTTTGGCACATATGTCTCTAATGGATACAGGCAACCTGCAATTGGTTCATCTCCCAGGCTCCTGCTTGTAAATGTTTCATCTCTCAAGCTCCTACTTACACTTACCAAGGGTATCAGAACTTGTCAGAGATTTGGAATGCATGGCTATGCTTAAAAGGTGCTTAGTACACATGCATGTATCATTGAGGAGACCCCCATGCTGTGGATTAAACCTTATGTCAGTTGATGGGTAAACAATTGGCTCACTGACAAAACACATCATGTCAAAGTTGGTGAATCAGCCTTTACCAGTAGAGCTGTCACCATTTTCAACCCTCAGGGATATGTGCTTGACCCTTCACTATTTGAACTGTATTTCTCGACAGTTCAGCCTAAAGTATATGGCCTTTGGCTTAATAAGTTTTCTGATTCTTGCATATGGTGTACAATCATTGAGTCCACCAGTGGTGATAGCATAGTACAGGAGGAGCTAACACACACAAACAACTGAATGGTGACAAAGGTGCACAATCTACAAATAAATGCAGAAATGTGTTAGTAATGTTGTCCATCTGAAAAGTGGAGTTCCATGTTAATCACAGCATTGACAACAGTCTTGATATGCGGAAACCAAATGATGCAAGCAATGGGAACACATTTAGATAGAAAATCTGAACTTTCACCACCAAGTGTTCATGCTGCCTAGTTGTGCACATCTTAACTCATGCAATCATATTGAGATATTAGGATTGTATGACAGCACTGTAGTTAAACCTTATTACAGCACTAATAGAGTATAATGCACATTTTTACATGTACCTCACCAGACACATGTAGCAGCTGGAGAAACCACAGAACTTTCTCAGCAAGGTAGCATAGGGCCTACATAGCATCCCATGATGTATGTGAATAGATTAAAGGCCATGTCACTGTAAACTTTACTGTATATGATGAGGTGACTTCTGCCTGGCCCCAGGCCAGTTTCTGACCGTGTCCTGGTGTAGGTACTGCATATCAAAATTGTGATATAGCTGATGACATCAGCAGTGCCTGTTGAGAAGAAGACAGTGTCTCACATTATAGGGTAAAATGCTCTCTGTAATGTCAAGCAACAGCTCACATACACAAACACACAGACACACACACACACACACACACACACACACACACACACACACACACACACACACACACACACAGTTGATTGGAGTGAGAATAGAACCATTACCTATCTATATACACAGACTATAGAACACAGTAGTTTATGCAAGCACTGTGGCTGACGTCCGACTTGGAGTGTGTCAGACAACACTTTATAGCTGATGATATCAGCAGTTTCTGTTGAGGAGAAGATAACAGTGTCCCACATTCTGGGGTAAAATGCTCTCCATAATGTCAAGCAGCAGCTCACACACACACACACACACACACACACACACACACACACACACACACACACACACACACACACAGACACACACACACACACACTTGGCTGGTGTGAGAATAGAACTCCTACCTTTCTAAGTACACAGTACTTAACACAAGTGCCATCGCACTGATTTACACAAGGGTGCAGGTGAACTTATAGTAGATGATGTCAGCAGGTCATGTGGGAGACAAGAGGTTGGGAGACCTGTATGAAATGGATGTGTAGGCATGAGCAAGTATCACAATACTGGCAGTCCATGTAATTGGGGAAGAAACTGTAGGATACACACATCTGCTCTGCTATCTAGACACACACACACACACACACACACACACACACACACACACACACACACACACACACACACACACACACACACACACACACATCTGCAGTGAGAATATAACCCATACCTATCTAAATACACAGACTACAGAACATAGTACTTAATGCAAGTGCCACGACACAAGTCTGATTTAAAAAAGAGTGCAGGTGAACTTATAGTAGATGATATCAGCAGGCCATGTGGGGGACAACAGGTTGTGAGGCCTGCATAGGCACATAGCTTCATAGTTTCATATGAGGCTACTAGCCTAATAACACTAAGGTGTTTAGAAGTGTAGCTGTGTAAAAACACAAGTAACCTTATTAAGCAGAGTTGGATGGTCATTTTTAGAAGAGTGTATTTGGGAGCAGAACCAACTGGCCCTCTCCATGAGGGACATAGGTGCCAGCCCAGAGGTGACTTTACAATCTCCCAACCAGTAGTCAAGCTTGTGCTTGAACAGGGTCATTGAGGATTGCCGCATCACATAGGGAAGTGTGAATTGTTGTGGGATATATCTGTCTCTCCTGCATGATTTTTTTATGTCACAGGCTAGGTTGTGAACCCTGGGGCAAATTATAGATGCCCTGTTTGAATTTCAAATGTCCATAATTTCCAAAGGGGCAAGGTCAGAGACTGCTCTGCAGAACAGCCATAGGTCACCTCTTGGCAGCCTGGATGATACTGAGTACAGTAACAGAGATGTCAATCTTTCCATGTAGATCATATTTGTAGGCCTGGGAGTTTCCCAGGCACAACCCTATGTTCTCTCTAATTGCTGAAGGTGTCTGCTGAGCTACAGAGAGATGTAAGCAATTTATTCCATTATTGGTGAGATAAGGGTAAGGTACCAAAAATCAAAAAAAAAAAAAAAAAACAAGACTTCAACTGTGAGAGAGCACTTCCTTTATTAAGAGACAACAAAGCTTTCAAGCCCAAATATTCTTTTTCAGTGTAATTAAAATAAATAAAAGTCATAGTACTTGTATATCAAATCCCAGCCTATAAAAACATATGGAAAAATCATATGATGTAAAATAGAAATCACATGACATAAAACTTGTTTTTTTCAATTTTAATTTTTGGTATTTTTGTCTACCATTGGAATCTTTAGCTGTTGTAGCAATTCTTTTGACTATTTTGATAAGGGTAGAGTGCCTGAACTTGGATGTGATGTCTATATGTATGATGTGTGCTACACAGATTGTGTATATATGTCACCACTATAGGCACATAGTGATGAAAGTGTAGATTGCTATCAACATGTGCTTTCAAGTGTCGCAACACTGTATTTGAGCCTAGTGGGGGTACTATGTATATCATAGTTAGCAGGGGTACGTCATTGACAAATGTGAAAAGAGTCATTGTATGATTAAAGTTCAGTGTGCGAGTTTATCACCAATAATCAGTCTGTGTCCACCCCTACTGTAATATGTTACCATCACTGGGGAACTCTATATGAGTGTGTCCAGTTAATGGTCATCTGCAAACTTGGTAAACCACACACCATGTATTATTGCCTGTGTTTCATGGAAGTATTTTCCAAACAGTTGAGGGACCACCACAGATACTTGTGGTATTCCACTGGTGAGTGTAGTAGTGGCTGAGGTGCAATCCACAACTTTGCCAGTGTGCATTCTGTCATTGAGCCAGTTGGCTATCCATCTAGTACTGTATGCCCTAATTCCCAGATGGGAATTCTTCAGCATGAGACATAACTGGGGGATAGTGTCAAAGGCCTTGGATAACTCAACACAGGCAATATGTGCTTTTATCCCTCATCCAAGTCTTTGGGCTCACTATCCAAGAAGTCCATAAGTGTCAATAAGCAAGCTCTACCCTTGGCAAAACCAAGATGGGTAGGGTCAAGTGTGTTGAGGGTTTCCTCTATCCCTGTGGATATGGTCCATGCTGATTCCTGCAGCAGTCTTGCAGATAAGGCTTTTTAGCTGTATGGGCCAGTAGTTGTAGTTCTTCATGTTACCAGACTGGTGACCATTGTATAGCACACAACATTTGATATTACATTTTGTAGTGTGGTTGATATATGTGTAGAAAATTACTGAGACCCCAGAGTTGTAGTGCTTTGCGGGGTGCCAATACATGGATATATTTTAAATATATGACATACAGTTAAATAGGGCCCTCAGTTTATGTTACTGCATGTAAATTCGTGTTATACAAAGGAAATGGACAGTAAACAGCAGAAATACAACATAATATATACATTTCCATAGTGTGGCAAGCAGCGGGTTTGTGCGATGGTTAGCAAAGTGCAAATGCATACTAGATACACATGTTTGTGTGTAGGTAAGTAGTGTGCAAATGCAAGCTGCATTGCTAAAGTCTGACAGTTAATATTGAGACTATGAAATACACCTGCTGCTTAAATGACTCTGTGACAGCACATGTTAATGCATTGATCTTCCTTTTTTGGGACAGATGGTACTGGGTTCGAATACAGGTGTAGCTAATATTTTAAAATACTTTTCATTATAGAGTGATAATGCAATGATATGACTTTTTTTATATACAAGATACGATGCTGTGTGGCGCAGCTAGATTAAGTAGCATTGCACGTGGGTAACCACCGATTTTACCGCTGTTCTCTAATGGTGCATGATGTGCACCTTCGCACAATCTATTGCTTCTCCAGCATTGCTAAAGTCTGATAGTTAATATTCAGTCTGTGGAATACACATGCTACTTAAATGAGTTTGTGTCAGCAGGTGTTAATGTACTGAATGCAAGGAAATGTTCCTTTTTGAGACGAGATAGTACTGGGTTTGAATACAACTATTACTTTTGATGTGCGTTGGAGTGCGATGTGCACCATTACACAATAATGCATTAACAAAAAGAAAATGGGAAAGCAAGGACAGTGGTGAAATGGGGAGCAAGCAGAGGGAAGAACAAATCAAAAGCAATACAGGAATGTGCAGGAGGAGGTAGGAGAACCATAGCTATCCATTTCTTCAACAGTAAAAACATATATATATATATATATATATATATATATATATATATATATATATATATATATATATATATATGCAGAATATTAGTGGAATTTGGGCTGTCACCTCCAATGAGAGGGATGACCACAACACAATCATGTTGTATAGGCAATTGGACTGAATCAAGTGTATCAAAAAGTCATGTATGTGAAATAGAGAGCTATGTATGGGATGATTTTTTTTTTGTCGGACAGGTGCTCATTATTATTTGTTTGGAGAGAGAGAGAGGAATACTGGGGAAGGTACGTAGGTATGTATGGGTCTGGTAAGCTGGGTAGGTAGGAAACAATTGCAGACAGACAAGACAAACAAGACAAGACACAGGGATGGTAACGGACGCAAGAGTTCAGTGGACATCATGGATAGGGTGAGGGGGGACTTCCAAGACCCATGAACGCCAAGCTGGTTGACAGTGAGAATCAAGTTCTCACCCACAGGACTTTCATTGCTGTCACCTCACTCTGCCATTGGGTGGAGCACTCAATATCTGCTTCTCCTCCTATTGGGCTGATGCAAAAATGAGGGATAGCAACCCTTTCATTTGGCATAGGCATGCAACAACAGTGTGGTACACAAACCTATGCACCACCCCTAGCAGTTCAGCACGGGTGTTAAACTCACCTTCCATGCCACTGCTCCCTGAGGGAACCACTGGCCTATCCTCCAGGGCAGAACTACCTGAGGGGGCAGGTAGAGCAGGGGCAGCAGAGATGGTGCTTCTAGGTGGGCTCCTAGACATATTGGGCAATGGTACCATGGTCAGTGGAGTGGGAGCAGGGGGATCCTGTGGGGCAGGCCTACCCCGCTGTGTTGTGGAACATTTTGTGAAGTGGTACACATGGCTGACATAGACACATTTTGACAACACATAATAAAATAAAATAAACCAAAAAAAAAAGAAAAATAAAAAAAGATAAGACTTGGGGTGAGAGAGAAAAAAAAGATATGATTAGTACCTTCATATGTAACATACAGTGCATTAAAACAATTATTTGACTCTATTATCTTAACCTTTACTGTTAAGACTACCACCCCCAGCATAACTTATTACTTTTAAGACTAGCAACTCCTAACAGATGCACACTACGCTACAGATTGCAGCAAGTACTCCTTTACATGTGCATATGTTGCACACATGCACGATCCAGTTATCCATATTACTGTTTACAGCAGGGCATGTGTGCCACTGGTATAGAACTTAGGTTCATAGGTTCATAGGTAAGTACTAGGCTATCTGCCCGAGGGCATCTGTAAGCCTAGCCAGAATGTGTTGGCTTTCGCCACCCCCTTAGATTAGTTCCCTGTGCCGCTGTCCAGCAGAGCCATTAGTTCCCTGGTTAGTTCCCTGTGCCTCTGTCCAGCAGGGCCACTGCAGTGATCCCCGGGGTAAATTTTCTGTTTCCCATCCACTCGTCAAGGTTTCTCTTGAAGAGTGTTAGTGAGGGTCTCTGCCTCATGTAGATTGGAATCCTTTTCCAAAGCATGAGGAGTCTCTGGGACAGGAATCTATCCCTCCAGCACATCCTATTTATCATTGTGGTCAGGTTTAGATCCCTAGAGCGTGTGGCTCTCAGGGATTTGTTTTTTTTAGGTGGAGCATGTCCATCAATTCTGGGTTGGACATGGCCTTGTATGCCAGGCAGAGATCACCTCTGAGTAAACGGTATGCAACCGAGTACAGCTGGAGTTTCTTCAGTCGGGCTGCATAGGGCATCTATTTGAGACCAGTAATCCTCTTGGTGAGGTACTTCTGTGCTCTTTCCAGCTGTTGCAAGTGTCTTGTAAGGTACATCCCAAATGGGGCATTGTACTCTATGATGGGTCTGATGAGTGATGAGTAGAGGGGCACAATAACCTCTTTTGTTCTGGATGCGAACCCTTTTGTGATTAGGTGGGCCACATAGAAGGATTTTCTAACCACCTTGGCAATATGATTATCAAAGGAGAGATTACTATCTACTTGGGTCCCCAGATTCCTTATTACATTTTCTGTATTTAGGGGACTACCACGTATGTGGTAGTTCACGGGTACTTTGTTTTTTCCAAGGGGGATGACTATGCACTTTTTGGCATTTAGCTTGAGGCCATGATTTTGACACCAGGTATCCGTCTCAGTGAGACCCTTCTGGAGGATGTCTGTATCAGCTGGAGAGTCAGTTATGGCCCCCAGTTTGCAGTCGTCTGTGAACTTGGCTTGCCGGTACCTCTGAGAAGTATATACCAAACAGGAGGGGTCCCAGGACTGAGCCCTGGGGGATGCCACTTGTAACCGGTTTAGAGTCGGACCTAGAGCCTGCAACTCTCACCGTGTGGGTTCTATCCATGAGCCAACTGGCGACCCATCTCTTGATGTAGGGGTTTATGTTCAGGCTTGTGAGCTTGTCTATAATACCAGAATGGGGAATGGTGTTGAAAGCCTTTGTGAGGTCTAGGTAGGCTGTGTGGACCTCCTTTCCCTCATCTAAAGCCTTGGTAACTATCTCAAAGAAGTCCACCAGGTTTAGGAGGCATGATCTGCCCTTAACAAAGCCAAACTGGGTAGGGTCCAATGTTTGGTGGTTCCCAATGTTTCTGTTAATGAGTTCCATGATGATGCACTCCATAGCCTTGCAGTCCAGGCTAGTCAGGCTTATAGGGCGATAGTTCCCGGGGTCTGTTGTGGCTCCACCTTTGTGGAAAAGGATAACTGTTGCTGTGCACCACTCTGTTGGTATGTAGCCTGTAGAGAGGCTAAGTTTGAACAGTGTGTTTAGGTGAGGGGTTAGTTCATTTTGGAGTTCATGTAAGACACAGCCTGGGACACCGTCTGGTCCCATTGAAGCTGTGTTTTTGGCTTTGGATAGGGCTGTTTTAACCTGTGTGTCAGCGATTGCCGGGATCTACATTCTTCTGGTATGGTTATGGGCCCTTTAGGGGGTGAAAGGGGGGTGAAGTTTGCACTAAACCTGTCTGCCAAAATGTTGGCAATATCAGTCAGCTCAGTGTATTTTGCGCCATTCTGCACTAACTCAGAGCAGATCTGTGAGTTTCCACTTAGGTTCTTGACATAGCTAAAGAATGCTTTGTGGTTATCTTTGGAGTCCTTGGAAATTTTTTTTTCGAAGTTAGCCTTGGATGATTTTATGAGGGATCGTAGTTTCTTGCTGATACTGATCAGGGATGTCTTTCCTTCTTGGGATTTTACTCTTTTCTGTACTAGTTTTCTCCTTCTGTTATATAGTTTGTTTATGGCAGGGGTCCACCAGACTGGTTTCCTTTTCTTGGAGGAGTGAGTCTTAGTTTTGCTTGGGATAGCACAATCCATGCATTCTTGCAGGTGTTCATAGAGTGCCTTTGTAAGGGATTCAGTAGCTTGGACAGCATAGTCCTTTAGCATGGGGGCTGTGAACCTTTCCACCTCATTCTTAAGTAACGTGAAGTTTGCTTTTGAAAAGTTTTTCATGGTGGGTTCCTTGATTGGGGGTGGGGGCAGAATGTGGATATCCAGAGTGATTAGTCTATGGTCTGATCTAACCAGCGAGGGGTTGACTTCCGGTGTAGGCCCATGTTGGTGATGACCAGGTCCAATATGTTGTCACCTCTGGTGGGGGTGTTGACCAGTTGATCCAGGGCATTCGAGTTTATAAATTCTAGGAAGCATTGGGCAAGGAAGTTAGTACTTGAGTAGTTCTCCCAGTTAATGTTTGGGTAATTGAAATCACCCAATATTAGGGCATTTAGTAGGACCTTCATATTTTCTAGAGTCTCCAGAAACACGGAATGGGGGTCCTGGGTCAGGGTGGGTGATTTTTAGCAAGCTACAATTTGAATTGCAGTTTTGCCCGCTGTTAGTTGCACATGGATGATCTCTGAGGCATTGTGCTGCACCATTAACCTGGAGGTGTGGGTATCCTAGATGAATATGGATACACCCCCACCTTTTGTGTTTCGGTCTGGGTTCTGTGGCCGAAAAGTATGGTATGAGTTATAGCCTGGTAGTGCTGGGGTGCTCTCTGGAGACATAAGCCAAGTTTCTGGTTTTTAATTTAAACCTTTAAGTTACACATAATTGAAGAATTAACAGTTATTGTATAGTTGGGAAGTGTGGTATTTGAACCCACCACCTCTGACTAAAGTCTAATATTGCACTCTTGGGTTGTGCTAAAATGCATGTATACTTGTTTTTACAGTTGGAATATGCATGTTCAATTTGATACAACTGTATAAAATACCAAACAAACTGTCTTTGTTTGTGCTACAGACTAATGCATGCATACTTGCTTTTAAAGTTGAGATATGCATGCTCAATTTGATACAGCTGTATAAAATATCAAGCAAGCTATCTTTAACTTTTAATGGTACAATAACAGTACTCTTTGTTTGCATACATACCACATGCCTCCCTCATCATCACCAATCTAGCAGCATTGGTTCTAATATTGCACAACCCCTCAGTCACAGCTGTGGAAAACACAGAAGAGAATACCATTATAAGTATAGTCTTGCTATTAAGACTTACAAGTACTCTATGTAGTTAATACTTACACATATGTAGGATGTTCTCCTTCCTAAATTCCTCAGTTCAAGTATTGAGGGTACCCCTCTTCCTCCTCTGGAGGTCACTGTAGTGGTGTCTACACTGTTCACCAGAGTGGGGGATACCAGTGGCACTAGTCACAGACTGGGCCAAACTATCCTAAGCCTCTGTCTTAAACCGGCTCTCAGAATAGTCCTCTTCCACCAGCCTGGCACTGTGTTAATTCACTAGGAGTCCAACGAAAATCTTGGACTCTTGGACACCCCATCTCTGAGCCCCAAATCTCAAACACTCTCCACGAATGCTTGCTATATCTACTACAGATCAAGAGGAATGGAGACTAATGGTTTCCCACCAATTTCCAGTTATCGCTTTTACTGGCAATGTGCACACTGTTTGAAAATGGTGTGCATTGTGCACCATCGTGCAAACATGGTGCTGCAGGGTGTGCAATGATAAGTGGTGTGTAACAGTGGCAAACAATGCAATTTTAAGGTTATTTGATGTACAGGCAGTTGTGTAAGTATCTTACTCAGATGTGAAGGCCATGCCACTCCAGATAGAAGAAATATGCTTACAAGAACATAGTACACACTATACTCACAGTCATACATTTGATAATAAATGGGCAATACATAGATGAATAAATAAGTGAATTACTGACACAATATTTGTGTCTCAGCCCTCATATGTATAAAAATTAGTATCAGTTACACTATATGTCAAGTGTTAAGTGAGGGTGACTATAATGGGTAGTGGAACAACATTAAAAGTGTATGGAATATGATGTATTCAAACCCAGGACCATGTGTATAGTAGTTCTACACTTCTTACACCTCTTGCCACAAGAAGGTTGAAAAAACGCAATGTCACAACAGTAAAACAAACTTTGCACACCCTGCACTAGAACCCCGGATCATCTGGACTCCAGCACTGCACTTAACATCTGCTGACACAGGATTAGTTGAATGACATTCATATTATTAAATATTACTGCCCATTTCTTGTATAAGACATGACATTATATGTGGAAACATTAAAGAATGAAGGCTCTATCTCACACTATGTCAGATATTTTCAGTACAGCCATGTGTTGCTCCCCCCCCCCCCCCCCCACAAGCACTACAAAACTAGTATCTCAGGACTTTTTCCACACATATATCACCTACACAGAAAGTAATATCAAATGTGTCATATGCAATGAAGAGCAATCTGGTAACACGTAGAACTATAACTTTTGACCCATAGTCCTAACAAGCCTTATTTGCAAGGCTAGGGAAGGGATCAGCATGAACCTTACCCACAGGGACATAGGTGACCTTCAACATACTTGAATCGACCCATGTTGGATACATCGTGCCTAATGAACATCATGGACTTCTTTGATATTGAACTCTGAAGGCCCGGATGACAGATAACAGGACATACCACCTATGTTCAGTTATCTAAGGCATTTGACAATATCCCCTATGCATACCTCATAGTGAAAATGTCCCATCTGGGAATTAAGCCATGCAGTAGTAACTGGATAGCCAACTGACTCACCAAGAGAAGACACACTCTCAAAGTTGGGGACTACACTCCCCCACTAGCCACTTATCAATGGAATATACCAAGGATCTATGCTTGGCCCTCAACTGTGGGTTAACTACTTCCCTGAAGCACAGGCAATGGTAGGCGACCTGTGGTTTACCACATTTGATGATGACTGTTAAGTGGACACAGTTATATAGCTTGTCCCATTGATGGTAATATATTACAGAAGGGACTAACAGAGACAAATGATTGGTGTCAAACTCACAGACTGAACCTTACAGCACACAATGCCTCATTGTCCCCATTGGCGATGAAGTACCCCTGCTAATTATGATATACATAGCACTCCTCTCAGTTCAAACAGTATTGTGAGACTTGGGAACACATGCTCATAGCAATCTACACTTTCATCAGTATGTGTCCATAGTGTTGAAACACACATTCTGCATTGCAAACATTATACATATGGAAATCACATTCAAGACCAGGGTAGTCATACTTCTGCTGTACTCTACTCTTATCACACCAATAATGGAGTAAATTTTTCACATCTCTCTCTGTAGCTCACCGGACACCCGCAATAATTAAACACAGGGTTGTGCCTGATAGACTTCCAGGCCTACGAACATTACATGAAAAGACTGACATACCTGTCACTGTACTCGGTATCATGCAGGCTGCAGAGAGGTGACCTATGGCTGCCCTGCAGAGCAGTGTCAGACCTTGCCCTTTTGGAAATGATAGACATCTGGAATTCAAATGGGACAACCATAATTTGCCACAGGGTTCTCAACCGATCCTTTGACATAAATAGAACATGCTGGGAGACAGGTATAGACCACAAAAATTCACACTCCTCTGTAAGACGCTTCCCCTGTATGTAAAGCAGTGCACCTCAATAACCTCTGTTCAAGAGCAACCTTCACTACTGGTTGGGTGATGGAAAGTCACCTATTGGGTGACACCTATGTCCCTCATAGATAGGCGCTGTTGTAGCCGCTCACAAAATTTCTCTGCTAACAACAACCATCTAAGTATGCTTAATAAGAATAGTTGTCTTTTTAGAGACCTAAGCTTCGATTGCCTCATGTATACTGGCAACCATATATTCCTAAAACATACAAATACAATATGTGACAGATGCAACTATACAATGAATATAGAATAAATGCTTTCTCTCTCAGGTAACAACAAATCAGATATCAAACAGGTTCCCAGTGCACACACTTCACCTCCTCAACAAACCAAGTGCACAACACATAACCCTACATATGCAGAGGTAGTCATTAGAACATTACCAAAAGAGCAGAGACCTTGCAAATGCAAACCCTTTGCACACATTACAGTCCCAATGGAACTCACTACGCATAAAAACAAATGTATCATTGTGTCACCCATTAAGGCCTTAAGGCAAAACACCTGAAAACCAATGTCTTGCTCATAGGAGAATCCATAGTGAGAGACACAGATGTCCCACTCATCAGGTCGTACAAGGAGAAAGTCATGGATCAGCTGCTTGTCAGGTGCCAGGATCTGCAAAGTCATGCACATAATCAAGTGTCTCAACAACAAGCACAGTTACACCTCTGTAGTAGTCCATGTTGGAGTAAATGACTTCAGAAATACCTCAATGGAAAAGAGATATGAATGAGCTCTCAAATTATGTGTCCCAGACAGGTATGTCCATATCTCTAATCAACATTCTACCTTCACCCAGGATTATTCCGCAATACAAACAAAAGAATTATTGACTTCAACAATTGGCTTAGCTACCACTGCCAGTCTAGAGGGATACAGTATTTGTCAGCCTGGGATGATATGGTCGACAGGCCACACTCCTTTGTCAAGGATGGTCTTCATCTGTTCCTCTTGCCTTTCGGTAACTGGCAAAGTTATTTGGCTACCCCATACTGCCTTTTTAGGCAATGCCAAAAGAATAAAATTCCTGACATAAACATATCTTTAAAAGACAAACTCAGGGTTATGCTGCATAATGCTAGGAGTCTAAATCAGAAACTTCACTCAATGGAGGCACTACTTACTGAAGATGTTGATGTTTGTGCAGTCACAGAGACATGGTATAGGGCCATAGAGCGTACTCAGGCCATGAAAGGCTATAATGCCTTCCACATTTTCATGTCACAAAATGGACATAAAAGTACCAAAGGAGATGTATCTGTCTTCATAAAAGGGAAATACACTACAAGATTGATTAAGCAGTACAACTCCCTACATTTACTCCAAGTCCAACTAACTGTAGGAAAGCCCCCCCCCCCACTTTACTATTAGGTACAGATCCCCCAACATCATTCCTGGACCTACTTGACTCACTCATAATACAGCCAAACACTCTAGGATTAGGTGACTTTAACTATCCTTCCATCGATTGGGATACATGTATGAGCTCAAACACGCTTACCTTAAGGTTCATGCACTTTGTAAACACAAATGCTCTGGAACAGTTAGTCCACACCCTCACAAGAGTCTCAAATATCTTTGACCTAGTTCTCAACAACATGGGAGATTGCTGCACCACCCCATGTGTGAGACCCTCCCTGGTAAGGTCTGACCATAAATCAGTCACGTTCAATGTAACAATTGTACCTGACCCTCCCTCATGATACAAAAGGTTGAAATGTTTCTCTAATGCAAACTATGGCCTCCTAAGTGATAGCATAAATAGTTTAAAAACTCCTGACACCACTGACAGTAACAACTTCTATATGAAGGTGTAAACAAATGCCCTGTATAAACACCTTTACGAGTGTATAGATTTAGTCATACCAGAATAGATCAAAACTTGCAGATGAAAAAGCAAGCCACCCTGGTGGACATCTAGCATAAATAGATTATAAAGCAAGAGAAAGGAACTGATGTCCAGGAATTAGAGGGAACAGACTCAGTGGAAGAACACCCTCCATAGCTTGAACAAGCTAATTAGACATCTTGTTAAGTCTTCTAAAACTAATTATGAAACTAAATTAGCATCCACAGTTATGGATAATCACAAGGCATTCTTTAGCTATGCCTGTGATGTAAAAGGGAAGGCTCAGATTTGCACTGAATTCATAGTGAACGTTACGACTCATAATGAACCTGAGGACATTGCCAACCTTTTAGCAGACAGGTTTGGCAAAAATTTCACACCCCTCTCTCCAACAATCATACCCCAAAGCATACCTGTTACCAGTTCTCTACCTATTATCTCCAAAGAACAGGTCATAACTGTACTGGCCAAGGCCAAAAACACAACCTCTATGGGACCAGATAACTTCTCAGGCTGCTTACTTAATGGTATAAAGCAAGAGATAGCAGAACCAATGGGTGCTCTCATCAACCACAGTCTAAGTAGTGGCTTTGTCCCAGCAGAGTGGAAAACAGCAAATCAATACATACTACATATCTCGACTTGGCCAAGGGCTTTGACACAATCCCGCACTCAGGCATCATTGAGAAAATTCACCAGCTGGGGATTAACCCATACATCATTAGATGGGTAGGCAACTGTCTCACCAACAGAACACTTACAATCATACCTGGTGATTTCACCTTTACCAGCAGATATTTTACCAGTGGTCTTCCACAAGGGTCTGTGCTGGGCTCCAACTGTTTTAAAAGTATTTCTCAGAAATTCAGGTGATAACAGATAGATGGCATGTGGCTCATGAAATTTGCTTTTGGCTGTAAACTGTGTGCAATCATTGAATCCCCAAACTATGTCAACATACTTCATAATGGACTGATATACATAAATGATTGTTTCATAAGTCACACACTTAAAGTTACCCCAAACATGTACTATTATCACATCCAGCAAAGGAGAAGTCCCTGCAAATTACACTATTAATAATACCACCCCTTTTCCAAACCAATGTTGAGAGATTTAGGAATGCAGGTTAACAGCGACCTCAACTTTGATCATCATGTGTCCACAGTGGTAAGGTAGGTCTTTTACTTTGCACACCTCATAAGTAAGGGCATAGCATTCAAGACTAAGGATGTTATCAGTCCATTGTACTCATCCCTCATCAAACCAGTAATAAAGTACAATGCTTCCTTTTGGAGACACCTCACCAGATACCCACAGCAGCTGGAGACACCTAAGAGTTTTATCACCTAGAAAATCAGGGGATGTCAGCACATGACCTGCATGCTCAGACTGAAGGCCCTGTCACAGTACTCTGTATCATATAGATCATTGAGTGGTAACTTGTGTCTGGCCTACACAGCACTCTCAAAGCCTGCCTTAATGGAAATGCTGCGCCTCCGTAAATCAAATGGAACAAGACACACTCACCGTAGGGACCTTAACCTAGCCTGTGACATCAATAGGACATGCTGGGGAGACACATATGTCTTCCAGAGATTGACACTCCTATGAAACAAAATCTCAATTCACATGAAACTGAGCTTCTAAATGACTCTATTTAAGCTTAACTTGGACCGTTGGATAGGAAATCTTAAATTTATCCCGGGAATTTCACCTATGTTTCTCTTAGGGGCAACCAGTGCTGATCATGGATTTGCAGACATTGACTACATATCTTGGTCTGTAAGGGAACAGTGGTACAACCTGGCTAGGCTTGAAAAGGCCCTAGGGCCATTAACCTAGTAACCTCTTATAAACCTTTGAATCTAGGGCCATTATGGTAGTAGCCTCATATGAACCTATGAAACTATGAACCTATGCAGGCATGCCAACATCTTGTCTCACACATTGCCTGATGGTGTCATAGGTTTAGCTGCAGTCTTGCAAAATTCAGAGTTGTACTGTGGTGCTTGTGTTACATTGTGTGTTCTGTAGTCTGTGCACTTAGATAGATATGGGTTCTATTCTCACTGCAGTTAAGTGTATGTGTGTGTGTGTGTGTGTGTGTGTGTGTGTGTGTGTGTGTGAGTTTTTGCCTGACATTACCAACAGCCATTTACAGCAGCATGTGGGATACTGTTATTACCATATTCTCAACAGACAACGCTGATATCAGTTATATCAGATTATTGGCATGGTCAGACACTGGCCTGGAGGCCAGGCAGATGTCACCTCATCCTATACCAGATCGATTACAGTGACATTTTTTTTATCTATCCACATACATCATGGCATGATTTGTAGGCCCTGTGTTATGTTGATGAGAAAGACCTGTGGTCTGTTCAGCTACTGCATGTGTCTGGTGAGATACATGCAAAAGAGAGCATTATACTGTATTACTGTTCCAATGAGATTTGACTACAGTGCTGTCATACAGTCCTAAGATCTTAATATGATGGCATGACTTATGATGTGCACCATACATTTGTACTGGAAAAATATTAAAGAGAGTTTAGAAACTAATGATACACATTGCATTTTCTGACTTCACAACCCTTACTACAGCATTCACTATAAACTTGTGAAATTATGACACTATCAACTATATAACTTGCCAAGGTCAATTTAAAGCAAAGGTACAATGACCAGTTCAGCAACACAAATGCAGATATACAAAGCACTAAGTTAGCTATGCACCCTGATCATCAGACACAGCTTTTGTATCCCTGAATCCGAAAGATAGAACACATGGATATGGCACAGTTATCATCACTTGCACAGGGTGCTGTGTGTGTGTGTGTGTGGGGGGGGGGGGCAGGAAGTCTAGGCTGACACAAAAGGTCGCTGAGTGTGTGTGAGTAAGAAGGAGAAGAAGGCAGACATTGGGATAAAACAACAAATGGCCAGTGAGACAAAATGAGTAACTGCCGTGTGTCTGTTTGTATGGGTCCTGCAGGGGAAATTGATGTGTGAGTTTGTGTATGAGCACAGCCAAGCTCTGTGCTAGCTCTGCATCTTGGCCTGTTGGACAGGTATGAGCCATGCATGATAGAGGTGACAGCTCATTGTTGTCATCCCCATTCATGAGAACTGGCTCTGCCAAGAGTTGCACTGGCACCTCCATGCTAAAGGTCAGATGCAGTGCTGCTACCTGAACATGACTGATGTCTGCTGGATGAGCACCCTTCATAGGGATGTCCAGGACCATGACCCCAAGGACTGCCACATCTAGGTGTGGACAACAGACTCACTGATGGAGCCATGGAAGTACTTCCGCTCTGGGAGTATGATCTGGAATGGCCATGTTTGCTGGCAGCAGATGATGTGGCTGACCAATGCCTCTGAGGATGCCGTTCCCCTCCCACAGACACTGCTCGTTCCATAACAGACACCACTTGATCCATTACAGATACCTCTTGTTCCAACATTCATTCATCCGATCCACTGAATCAGAAACATGGTTGAGGCAATCATGTATCTCAGATTGTGCCACATCCACAACCTTGAGCATTTATGTGGAGCACCTATGGGAATGTGCCTGTGTCTCCATGATGGCCCTAAATATCTGTTGAGTGGCATTGGAAGGGACACCAGGTAGAGGAAGGACTGCAGGCCTCCTCCGAGCAGCCCTATCAATCCTCCTGTGTGTCACCTTGCCCACACTTTGGCTATGGCCTACTTCAGTAGCCCACTACCTTTCTGATATCTGTGTGCCCAGTGGGCAGGGTAGGTGTAAGCCTACTGGCTGTGTCCAATGGAAATGCATAAGATGGCTGTATGTCAATCTCTCTGTCAGATTCAACCTCTGCACCCCCTGACTGTGCCTCAGTTTGGCCACCATCATCATCAGAGTCTGCTGAGACACTGAAATCAGGTGGCACAGGGCCCACACTTTCATTGTCATGATCACCTAAAAGAAAGAAACACAGGAATACATTAACATCTGCACTACTATAGGGAATTTATGCTAACACATTAACTGTGCTGCCACTATTATAGACAGTACAGCAATACACACAACAGGCTTAAGATGACACTACAATATTTCTTTAAATTGATCTACAGTCAGACAGAAAATTATTTGGCTTATCATCTGCAGGAGGCATATATCACTGGAGTCTTGATGGCCCTGGAAGAAATTAAGCAAGAGGTAAGGGCAACATTGTCACATTTAACAGTAACACAGTGGATAATACATTTACTCCTTTATATCTGCATTAACTCTAATCTCAAGAGTGTGGCTGAGAACTCCAAACTAAGCTTATATCTGTAGCAATCTTCAATCTTCCCCCACAAAAAAAAGATGTGACAGAATTAAAACTCATTTCAATTGTTTTACTATACAACTTTATTCACCTGTTCAGATAACAAAGCCTACCTGGAAGCTCTTCCTGGGATGTGCTTTCTGTCTCAGAAGGTATGGTGCCCACATCCAGTACATAATGTACTCCACTTTCCTGTGAGCTGTCAGGATCTTGTATATTTGCCAGGAACTCTTCGTTGGAATAAGAGGTGTTTCCCTCGCAGGCCCTCCCCTGGTACCATTTGGTCATGGGAACTGCAGTTGCTCACCTCCATGCAGTGGTTGCCATGTCAATGGCCCTGTGGTGTACCTGCTCATACATTCTGCCAAGGCCACCCACAGCACTGACGTGTTATATGATCTGCTGCCATAGTTGTGGCGTCTGTGCCATACCTGCATGACCCCTTCCCAGGAGAAATTCACAGTGTTGCCAAAAACCATCAACAATAATTTCATTTTCAGCATCACTGAAGGGGGTCTCCATGGATAGATATGCCTCACTGACATAGTTGCAGGTGTCCTAAGAGACAACAAAATGATAATACACATAAGTATCACATAACTACAAAATAACTGCTTCCAGATAACACAGAAAAATTAGCCAGTCAGTATTATCCACTGGAGAAACAAAACACTCTACAGAAATACTAACTAAAGGCAGGATGCAAAACAAGGAGAGTAACAAAATTAACATATCCTTGTTTGTGCCACAAAAGTAACTCACCATACCTCTCAAAGCAAGAAATCTGGACAAAGCCACAGATAATAGGGGGACAAATGTCCAAAAATAGGGACACTTTTAAAATATTGCTCTTACAAACTTAGAAAGTTGCTAGAATAACAGGTTTTACATTAGCATGAATTTTCTGAAGGGTGTGAAGTCTGAAACTCAAATGTCTGCCATTATTTTCTGACTTCAGTTCTCAATGATTTGCTGATGATTTGCCAGTAAAATACAATTTTATGAAAAGCAGATCACAAATATGAGGCAGAAATCTGGACATTTTGCAAAAATCTGAACAGTTGAAAGGCATGTAACTCACCTTCACTCCCTCAAAAGAACAGTGCATTCTTCTATGTGCTATAATAGTAACTCATCCTTGCTCAACCCCCACAAAAGAACAGGCAAATTACCCATTTTGCTAACAAAACATCTTTGAAATGCTAAATGTGCTATCAAAGGACCTTACCCGGAAATATTTGTACATATTTATCACACAGCATTCCATTTTCATGTATTGTCAATCGTGTACCTCTGAAATGGCTTGACAAACAAGCCCGCATTCCAGCATATGTATTATGTGGGCAACAAAATGGGAGCATACCTGCTGAAGTTCAGTACTCCTCTGTACAGATATATGTTGAAGAAAAAGCAGTTTTGCAGTCCTGAAAACATATAACAACTCTCCTCACCATCAGTTTGGCTAGCTACAGATATGCCTTTTTATAATGCAGCAAATTATTAATGGATTGCATCTGTCTTAGTCTGTGTTTCATAGATGCTAATTACAGCATACTCAGCTGAATTGCATGCTAATCAACCAATCTGGTGGAGCTATTCAACAAGTTATAAAGCATCCATGTAGACTCCATGCTTGTTTTTCCTGCAGATTTCAAAGGTTTTGGAATACAGACACAGGAAGTCTACACAGACAAGATGTTAGGAGCTGCTGCTGTGTTAATCCATTTATATGTGCTAGAGCCTGAAGCTAATGCTGCTGCTGCTAACAATAGGCCTAGGAAGAGAAGGAGAAGAGTTTTCAGGCCATGTTTAACTTATCACAACCTACATGACATGGAAATTGCAGAGGGCTACAGGGTGGACAGGGACACAGTACAGAAACTCTGCAACCTCTGTTGCCCTCAACTTAGAGCCAGAACCAACAGAGGTAAACCCATCCTAGTGGAAACTAAGGTATGTGTAACCCTTAGAATCATAGCTACAGGTACCTTTCAGAGACCAACAGGGGACATGCTGAGGGTGTCACAGGCATCAGCATCCAGGATCCTCCACCAATTCCTGGATACTATGCTCCAACATGCCAGTGAGCACATATATTTCCCCATAGTTCTGAGGAGAGGGCCAGCAATATGCAATGGTTCTACCGGGTAGCGCAGTACCCTGAAGTGCTGGGTACCATAAATTGCACTCATATAGAAATGAAGGCACTACCTGGGGAACAGGGTAGGGTCTACATTAACAGAAAGGGCTACCACTCTATTAACTGTCAAGTCGTGTGTAATGCCAAGGGAATCATCTTGAACATGTGCGCTGGCAACCCTGGCAGTTACCATGACTCACATATCTGGCACACCTCCCAACTGTACCAGATGTTTGCTAGGGGAGATATCCCACAGGATCATTTACCGGGGGATGCTGGCTATGTACTAGAACTGTGGCTGATGACACCCATCAGAAATGCACACACACCCATGGAAGAATGCTATAATGAGGCACATGCTCAAATCAGAAATGTCATAGAGCATGTGTTTGGGCTGCTGAAGTCTTGGTTTTGGTGCCTAGATGCATCTAGGGGAGCCCTGTAGTACAATATATTGTATATGTACCAAAATCTTCATAGTACATGCCATGCTACACAACATAATCCTGAGGAAACAGCTGTAGCAGATCAGCAAGGGGAAGGGGCAGACATCCCACCACCAATGCCAAGGTCACCACAGCCCCAGGTAAATGAGGAGTCAGAAGGGACACCACCAGCTTCTGTGGGTGTATGCAGACATAAATGTACTCAGTATGCCCTTGAATTTGCTAAGAAATAATGCATAGCCACTCACTCACCACCTCGGGGGCTAAATCCTTCCTGCTACTCACATACCTATAGTAACACTGATGCCAGGCAGCTCACATAACATTTACCCCCCATGTATTAGCTGTGTACTGCTTGCATCAGACAGAGTCAGCCCTGAACTTGGAGTGTATTGTTTAATAATATTATGGCATATCCTTGTATTTCATCATTTAGTAGAGGAAGCAAGTTAAAGGTGGGAGATTTGTACAGAAATTACCTTAACATGTGACAGCAGAGACTTATTTGACTTATATCACGCATCCCAGAGCACCATGTTTACAAGATAGTGCAAGGTGCTCATCATTTTTAAACAGTGTGCACATTCCCAGTAAACGTGATAACTGGAAATTGGTGGGAAACCATCAGTTTCCATTGGTCTTGATCTGTAGTTGACATAGCATGCATTCATGGAGAGGGTCTGAGATTCAGGGCTCAGAGACCGGTTATCCAGGAGTTCAAGATTTTTGTGGGCTCCTAGTGAAAGAACACAGTGCCAGGCTGGTGCAAGAGGACTATTCTGGGAACCAGTTTAAGACAGAGGCTTGGGATAGTTTATCCCAGGCTGTGACTAGTGTCACCAGTATCCACCACTATAGTGACCTCCGGAGGAGGAATAGAGGTACCCTTGATGCTTTGACTGAGGAATTTAGGATGGAAGGCATCCCACATACATGCAAGTATCAGCTACATAGAGTACTTGTAAGTCTTAAAAGCTGAATATAAGAAAGACTGGTATTCATAATGGTATTCTATTCTGTTTTTTTCCACAGCTGCAAGTGAGAGGGAGTGAAATATTAGGACCCATGCCTTTAGATAGGCAGGGATGAGGGAGAGATGTGGTATGTATGTATTAGAAGAGTACAGTTATTGTACCATTAAAGTTACAGATGGATTGCTTGGTATTTTATGCAGTAGTATCAAACTGAGCATGCATTTTTCAACTGTAAAAGCAAGTATGCATGTATTAGTCTGTAGCACAAACCAAGAGTGAAATATTAGACTTTAGTCAAGGGTGGTGGGTTCAAATACCACACTTCCCAACTATACAGTAACTGTTAATTCTTCAATTATGTGTAACTTATAGGTTTAAATTAAAAGCTCTATATCAGTGGTACACATGCCCTGCTGTAAACTGTAATCTGGATATTTGGAACATGCATGTGTGCAATATATGCACATGTAAAAGAGTACTTGCTGTAATCTGTAGTATAGTGTGCATCTCTAAGGAGCTGCTAGTCTTAAAAGTAATACATTATCTGTTAGGTGGTGGTAGTCTTAAGAGTAAAGGTTAAGATAACAGAGTCAAATAATTGTATTAATGCATTGTATGTTACAAATGAAAGTAGTAATTGTATCTTTTTTTCTCTCACCCCAAGCCTTATCTCTGTTTATTTATTTATTTTTGTTGTTTTATTTCATTATGTACTGTCAAAATGTGTCCATGTCATCCATGTGTACCACATCATGAAATGCTCAGCACAGCAGGATAGGCTTACCCCAAAGGATCTACCTGCGCCTACCCCACTGGCCATGGCACCATTGCCCAGTATGTCTAGAAGCCTATCTGGCAGCACCACATCTGCTGCCCCTGCACTACTTGCCCCCTCAGGTAGTTCTTCCCTGGAGGATAGGCCACTGGTTCCCTCTGGGAGCAATGGAAGGGGTGGTGAGTTTATCACCTGAGTTGAACTGCTAGGGATGGTGTGTAGGTTTATGCCCCACACTGTTGGTGCACACCTACTCCAGATGGAGGGGCTGCTGTCCCTCACTTGACAACAGACCAGGAGGAGGAGAAGCAGACATCGAGGACTCCAGCTACTGGTAGAGTAAGGTGAGAGTGATGACAGTCCTATAGGAGAGGACTTGATTCTCACTGTCAACCAGCTTGATGTTCATGGGTCCTGGATGTCCTCACCCTCACCCCATCCATGGTGTCCACTGACTTCTTGTGTACATCACTGAACCTGTGTCTTGTATTGTTTACCTTGTCTGTCTGTAATTGCTTCCTCACCCCTACCTAACTTACCAGACATAGATACGTGCCTTCCCAAAGTTTCGTCTCTCTCTCTCTCCAGAAAAAAAAAACGGGCACCTGTCTCACAAAAAAAAAAAAAAAAAAATGTCCCATACATAGCTCTGCATTTCGCACACGTGTCTTCTTGATGCACTTAATTTGGTCCATTGGCTATACAACATGATTGTGTTGTGGTAGCCCCTTTCTGTGGAGATGACAGTCCAAATTCAGCTAATATTCTGCATATATATCAGTTTTTATGGTTGAAGAAATGGATATCTATGTTTTTTCCCTCTGCTTGCTCCCCACTTCACCACTGTCCTTTCGTTCCCATTTTCTTTTCTTTAATGCAGCATTGTGTGATGGTGCACATCCCACAACAACGTGCAGCAATGGCAATACAAAAGAACTTACAAGTGTTAGATTCAGTTGTATTCAAACCCAGTACCATCTGACCCCAAAAGGGAATGTATCCTTACATTAACTCCTGCTGCCACAGAGTCAGTTATGTAGCAGGTGTATTCCACAGGCTGAGTGCTAACTATCAGACTTTAGCAATGCTGGAGAAGCAATGGATCCCTTCACTTTTTGGGTTCCATGTTTGCGTGGAGGTGTGCATTGCACACCAATGGTGAGTAGCAGCAAAAGCTCTGGTTACCCCACGCAATCCCACTTAACCTAGTTACATTATGCAAACACAGAGCAACATATTTTGTATAAAAATTCATGTCATTGCATTATAATGCTGTAATGAAAAGTGTGAGATACACCTGTATTTCAACCCAGTACCATCTGGCCCAAAAAAGGAATGCATCAAAGCATTAACACATGCTGCCACAGAGACAGTTAAGCAGGAGCCATGTTTCCTAGACTCAATACTAACTGTCAAACTTTGGCAATGCTGACACTGGAATAGTTAATTCTTAAGTCCTCTCTTTCACCATTAGTGCAACACCAAGCAAACAATATAAGCATAGCATTCCTCTGTTTTCTGTGATTGCATGAAGCATAACATCATGAAACATGGAAAAATAAATAAGTAAATAAATAAATTAAAATAATTGACAGAAAAATGCAATTTGCCAACAACTGGAGAGGAAACTGGATGTTAATGAAACAGAACCTGTGAACTCTGTGCTGCTTACTTGCATTTCCAACCTTGACAGGCGTACATGTAACACTTTGTAAGTCTAACCTGACACCCCCCCAATGTAAGCATTCACAGTTGCCATCCAGTAAACACAAACACTGAGACAGTGCCTACATGATTTTCATATCCCTACATGGATCCGATTTTTTGAGATTCAGCAATTCTAATGAGTTCAGACCTAATTTGCTTCTTCATCATGCTGACAGTCATGAATCTACACTGTTAACAACGGCCTAGCTAGGGAAACTGAAAGGGGAGCTGAATGTTGAACACAGAATGGAGGATATTGCTTTGGGATAAATCTGCACAGAGGAGTACTGATTTTCATATGGATATGTGATTTTCTGGCAAAACATTGCCCATTAAAGGCTGGAGTCAGAAAATAATGGCAGACATTTGAGTTTTAGATTTCATACCCTTCAGAAAATTCATGCCCACACACAACCTGTTATTCTATCAACTTTCTAATTTTCTAAGAGAAATATTTAAAAATCGTCCCTATTTTTGGGCCTTTTTCCCCCCATTATTTATGGCTTTGTCTAGAATTCTTGCCCTAAGAAGATGACAGGTAAATTTTGCAATATGTACTGTTCATTTAGGGGTGGGGGTGTAAAGCTGCATTTTTGTTCTGGCACAGAGAAAAAAAGATTTGTTGCTTTTGGTACTCTTGTTTTGTTGCATCCAGCCTGCTGTCATATATTAGGGTCAGTTCTGTACAGATGTTATACACTTTACACTTTTTTCTATTCACATTGACTCCTTTCTGTGGCTGTATTCAAAATGTTTTCAAATTCATCAGGAGCACCAACACGAAGTTTACACAGTTGCTTTATAGCTTGTTGAATAGTTCCACCGTGTTAGGTTAATTAGCATATAATTCATCTAATTAGAATGGCAGAGTGCTTACCTTGTTCCCTGTGTGAGCACCACACACTGAGCTTACTGAATCTAAAACTTTCTAGAGCCGTGTGCGTATCTCGCTGCGACGTGCACATGGTGAAAAACAACCATGTAGGCATTATTGAATCCCCCTGCACGTTTTCACATTTGAGTGTCTTTGCAGCTGAAACTGATTTGTCAGTGTGGAACTCTCATTTGTTATCAATTGAAGATAGTCAAAATAAATGAACTCATGTCCTGTTCAGCTATTTAAAGAAGAAATTAAATTTCAGCCCCTATAAGGTCCAAAGGGTAAATTCACAGGTATAGCAAATGCTTAGGAACTAAAAATGCAAACTAGGGTAGTACATTTTACCTTCCTGTTGTCTGACGGCAGCCAGTTGAAGTAGTAGTGTGTGATTCTGAAGACATTGACAGGTAGGTGTCTAATTCGGTGATGCACTGAGAAGCATGTGGCAGAGACACTAAGAGGCAGATGCTACAAACATGTAGGAATACTGAACTACACTTCACAAAGACAGGTGGCATGAACTTCACAGTAGTGTCAGAACTCAAAATATTCCCAGATCAGAGAATGTATCAACCTCCAACAAATAAAAAAAGTAGTCATTTTTGAAACCTTTTACCAAATGCAAAAAAAAAACCAAACAGTTAATAATGATGTGGAGCAAGTAAAGATAAGGTCATTAGGAAGTATGAGGAATGGAGATTAAAACTGTCATTAAAAATGTAAAGTGTTTCAGGAACAGACCACACTGAAGGATCATAACCAGGATACAAGGAGAAATGTTAGGTATTGTGAAGCAGAGGCAAAAGAAAGATTAATAGGTAAAATAATGCACAATAAAGGATAGTGAGAGATGCTGTCTCAGAGTTTGTGTGCTGAGTCTGTGGGATGATATTGACATTGGAGCAATGTGTGGTATGTGATATTAAGTAGCTAGTAATCAACCTCTCCCTTATCAGATGACAGCAATTGGCAAAGTAGTTACTGATAACAGTAGCACTGTAGTAATGCCTGTGAGAGGATAAAGAACAGAGCAGAGGATGTGGTGCAGGGCAAAATGTAGTATCTCTGCAAAAAAAAATAACTAAAATTGTGGGAGCATTCTCACATGATGAGGATGGATGCAACAGCAGTGAACCATGTTATTGTAGTCTGAAGTGTGGTGAATAGGGACTAGTATGCCTGTTTTACTTAGATGACATTTGTCTGGGGAGGACTGGTTTGGACCTGGCCAGGATGGAAGTGGGGTGGGGGTTGGGATAAGCATTAGTGCTGTGTCCCCTACTGTTTGGAATCTTTTCTTAGAAGTCCAGGTGAAAATAGATAGCCTGTGGCTTACCAAGTTCAATGATGACTGCAAAGTGGGTGCAATCATTGAGTCCCCCAATGATGTTGACATACTACAAAAAGGGCTTACACAGAAAAATGATTGTTGCCAAAGTCACGGACTTAAACTAAACACAAAAAAATGCATTATCAACCCTTTCAGCAAAGGGAAAGTCCCTGCAAATTACAATATTAACAGTACCCCCCCTTAGCTTAAACCCATGTGGTGAGAGATTTGGGAACACAGGCTGATAGTAACCTTAACGTGGAACACCATATGTCCACAGTGGTAAGGAAGGTCTTCTATGTTGCACATCTCATAAGTAAGGGCAGACCTAAGGGTGTTATAACTTCCTTGTACTCATCCCTCATTAGACCAGTAATAGAGTACAATGCTCTCTTCTGTATGTACCTCACCAGACATTTGCAGCAGCTGGAGAGACCTCAGAGGTTTTTCACCAAGAGTGAATAGGGTACAATTGCATTACATTATGCTTTATCTGTTATAAGATCACATAATTTACTATGATTCAACTGACAACCGTCCTTGGCTACTGTAGACTTTGATAGATTACTTGCGGCATAGGAGAGGGTTTAAGTAAGTAGAAAATGAATGGCAATTACTGACATTGAGAGCAAAACTGCAGCTGCACCCTTTTGAGTAGAAAGTACTTGAAAGTGAGATATATTTAAATTGTTGCACCAATGTTCTGCTTGTGGTACACTAAATTCTCATTTGTAGCAATAAAGACATTATGTTACAAAGCTGCTCATGTGCTTTCACTCTAGTCATCTTCCAGGTCTTCAGCCTAAACTCTGTTTACTTAGAGCCTTTTCTGACAACTGCTAACAGCTGATTTTGTCCACCAGTGGTTTATTCTGTGGGCTGGCTGTTCCACTGAGGATGACTTTGTAATCACTGATTCTGTCCCATTATCCCTTCCTTACTAGGAGGAATTGTACCCAAGTTGCATGTTGGCCACTCTTGTATGTGATCTTGTGAACCATGTGTTGGCCACCATTAAACCATTTGCCACAAAGAAGTCTAGAATGGCCTCACATTATTTATTCCTGTTGCCCCATTCATGTGGACCCAGGTAGTCCTCATATCCTGTTCTGTCTATCCCAATGTGTGCAGCCATCATGTCACTATCCATTACCCAAACCAACTAATACCATCCTGATTTACCTAGCAGGTCCTGCAACCGCTTCCTGGATGAACTCTTTTCCTTGCTATTACAACCCGTTGTGGGGCATAGGTTAAGTTTATGACTAATGTCCTATCCTTACACTGGAGTCTGATTGCCATGAGTTTGTCACTAATTCTGATGACATCTGATACTGTCTTCTGAAGTATTTCCTCTTACCACAATTGCTACACCATTTCTGGTCTGTCCTTTCCCTGAGTAGTAGTCTGGATCCCAAGTCAAGTGTCTGGCCTCCTCCTTACCATAATGTTATCCACTTCCAAACTGCATCCTGTCAGTGAACCTATACTGAGTGTAAGAATCATTAGTTCATGTCTGGAAGGTTGATTGGTTTTACGTCCAGCTTTCACTCAACAGAGCTCTTCCAGGTAAACAAAGCTGGGCAACTGCACATTGGCTGATCACTAGCTTATTAACCCAGGACTGCTGGATTTTATGGTGGGCACAAACTGGCCATTAGGGGCACATAGACCCCTCTTACTGTTAGCACTGGTATCTGGTGTAGGTCAGAGTACTTTGGGTCTTCAAGCCACTTATCACTAGCAAATGCTCATGCCCATTTTTGGTGACATTGGTCAATGTGAAGAAATCACACTGAACCATTTTTTTTACACTGTCTAGTGGCTAGTCCTGACATGACATGCAGTCTGTTATCTGTGTACTCATATGTTGAGGATATTGCACATCACAGTTAATGCCCAACGCAGTCGGTCTATACAATTCTTGTCATGATACACTCCATCTAGAGTCAGGGCTGCTTTCCACAACTCCATTCTTTGGTAAGTTTGAAGTGGAAACACTGGGCATGCTTTTAGTGAAAACCCCAGAGAGACCAAGGGAGAACATACAAACTCCACAAAGGCATTGGCTGGAGGTCAGGATAGAATCCTGTACCTTGTGCAAGGTAGGAGAATACCTTAAACTATTATGCCAGCTGTGGTGATATTCCTTAATAATTTATTCATATACAGTAAGATAAAAGGAACAGAACGCATCCATTTTAGTGCCATTTTTAGATGATAGCTCCCTGACCCTCTTTAAGCACATTCTGGACAAATGGATGGGCAATCATAAGATTATTTTGGGTCTGACTCCTCAAGTCCTTATTCACTGGCATAGAAATTAGGTATTAAGCATACCCCAAGTCTGCCTCTCAAGCCCAAGCTGAAGTAGATTGTAAATGGGTATTAATTATTCATGTCCTGGCCTTTCATGTTTTGTAATCTTGTGTTTAGCTGCAAATATTCGTCATGATCAGTAGACTACTGCTGACCGATTAAACTATGAAGTGAGTAGCATTTTAGGTATAACAGTTAAGACAGTCCATCTGGCTTATATAAATGCTAAACTATTAGAGGGCATGAAAGGGACTTGCAGCTAGCAATACCATGATAGTTTATACTTTTATGTCAGAGAGTTATTGGCCTGAAATGTCCAACCAAGGCATTCATTTACTGAGTTAATTTGGTTTTAATTATTTTTAAGAATCTCTTCAGATCCAGTAAGATAAAAGAAACAAAAAAAGGTTTGTATTTTAGTGCTTATTTCAGATTATAACATGAAAGTGTTAATTATTATAATTATAATATTGTCCTTAATTTTGTCTTCCATGGAAAAAAATGCATGCTTTCCATGTTAACGTTACACTGGCAAGCCATACCTTGTTTAATAAAAGAATATATTTAAATGAATCTTTTAAGTTAGACATGAAATGGAGACTATTTTATAGCCCAAACCTGAGTGAGTGTGCAGTGGTTTTGTAAATTAAAGACTGTGTGCTGCTGTGTAGGAAAACTATTTTGCTGTTGTAAGATACATCACTTGATGTAATAAACAAATGTATAGAAACTACTGTCTTGCTCATTTTGCCAAAAGCACAAATACTTATCATTCAACTTTAAGGTAAAAATTAAAAGAATTTCAGAACACAAATGTCACAGTGGTGCAGACACAGTTACAAAAATAATGCTTTCCATAAGGGAGACCCTGTGCTTCTTCTGAGGGATGGATTGTACCCTTACAATCACTATAAAAGTCAATAATTAACTCCAAGATTGCTACACAATGGATAAAAAAGAAAATATTTTTATTTATTTTATCTGTTCTTTGTTGACTGGCTAAGTCCCACTAGGGTAGTGGCCTCTTTTCAGGGGTGACCCAAGGTGATATTTATACTATTAGGGGAAATTAGGCCATGGCATCAGGGAACTTCCAGAACACTTTTTTTTTTTTTTTTTTTTTTCGAGGCGTCTTTTACAACCACCTGAGCAATTGAGACCTTGGTTTAACATCTCATCCAAACGGTTTAACAAAATTCAGAACATGAAAACATTGATCTGAAAACACACTGCTTGAAATTGTATTACTGAAGCATTCATTTTTCTGAAAACCTGTTTATATTCCTTTTCAGTCATTAATATTTTAGACTGACTTTATGCTGAATCTTGTTAAGCATGAAGTTTTTGTTTTTTTCTCTTTTCAGTCATTAATAGATTGTTAAGTATGAAATTAATTATTATAGAAAAAATAGGCTTATAGGTAGTTGGAATACATGTGGTCTGGGAGACCATTAAGAAGCCTAGCCCAATTCTCTTGTTGCCTCAAAACGCTGTCTGTTGAAGCAACTTGCTCAGAGTCACACAGTGGGTAGATTGAGTCTGAGGCAATCAGCATTGTACTACAGGGATCAGGGTGTTAACCGTTTATAATAAAAAAAACACTGCCATGTGCAAGAAGCACAAAACTTTAATGTAAAACTTGTTTAACTACCGCTTTTGTTGACTAAGACTTCTTCAGAAGTAAAAACCACAGCTCTTAAACCATCTTTAAATACACTTGTGTTAATTAAACATAATAAATCAATTATGCAATTAACTATTAATACAATAACATCAATAAAACAGTAAAAGAAACATTAAGTGTAGTTTATTTCTTCACATATACTCTACAGTCTCTTAAAAACATTTGATATTAATGACATCATTTAATCGTGGGGGTCTGTCAGCTCTAAGATTTATTTGCCACTTTGTCTCCCTCTGTTCTAAGTAATTTTTAAAAATTGCACAGGGGATGTTTAAATGTCACGAATGCAGCATGTGCAGATATATCTTAGAGGGGCCCTACATAGAATTGCCACATATTCCTTATACAATTCCAGTGAAGGGACACTTCTCATGTAAAAGTCAAGGAGTGGTCTATATTGCAATATGCAACAAATGTCAAAAATTTTATGTAGGTATGACGACTAGAAACCTGTTAGAATTAGGGAGCATATCAATAATAGTATTAAGAAGAAGGATGAGAAAATGCACTTTATAGACATTGTATAGATTGTGGGGATTTTACTAAGTTTTTGTTCTCTGTTCTGGAACAGTGTGAAATGAGTCTTAGAGGGGGAATTTTTTTTTTTTTTTTTGTAATCTGATTTTTTTATTAGCATTTTTTTAAAGACACAAGTACATAAACAAATATAAGTCACACAATGCAAATAGGTTCAAAACAAATAAGTGAAAAATCTTTATACATTCTGCTTAGGAACAAGTAGAGTCAGTTCTGATATAGTAAAAAGAAAAATTAACCTTCTTTAAACAAGTGAATAGGATATTAGCTAACATAGATGTAACAAAAACTTACTGACAGGTATTTATTTATGCAGGTGTGTGAAGGTGTATCAGTACGCCTAAAACCCATATGATGTAACTATATACAATATATACATACGACTGTCACTAAATGAATGGATGTTAGTATAAGGAAGCTAGAATATAGTGCCTGCACAAGTGCAGGAGAAGATATTGTAGGAGGTTATGATAGATCTAATCATTCAAGGGTTCTGTTAGAGATAGATATTAAAGAGAAAAGTTATTTACCACAGAATTAGCATTCCACATGAACAAGGTGAGTTAGAGACAAGGGGATTAAGATGAGGCCCGAGGGACTGAGAGGAGGGATGGAGGTCTGTCTAAGTAGGATGTTGATTAAGAGCATCTAGGAGGGTATTCCAATACTTCTGGAAGTAGCTTAATTTCTTTTTGCTTGTTGTCTTTAGTTTAATTGCCAAAACATATTTAACAGCCATCGATTGGAGCTCCTTCCAGGACATTTTGGCTCTGTCTAGCCAATTTAAAGTAATCACTTGCGCTATCTTCTCTTACAACAATAAAGAGGAAACGCAGTGTGTACAACAGCAGACTTGAAGTTTAATGATAAACGGCTCACAATTACACACTCCACATAAACACAATGACCTTCACTCAATAGAACATAAAAAGTTGTTGTGCATTTAAAGTTAGTTTAGCGCTTTCACCTACTCATATAGGCTTCTTCAGAACTAACTGTTTTTTTTAAAAAAACATTTAAATAACCTTAATGGCGTGAAAACCCTTGCCATTATTTAAAGCCATATTCACTTATTTCCAAACTGTACTTTCTTTTCATTTTTTTAAAAAATCTTTCAATACAATCACTTATTAGGCTGTAAAATTAGAATTTCTAAATCATATAAATAACAATATTAGGAATAGGTGTACATAATTCTTGTTGTCATAAAAATTGTGTCTCAATATTCCATAACCCAAAATAGGTCTCTAAATTGTGTATTTATTTGTATGTTGTCGACTTGATGAATCTGAGGAATCTTAGAAATAACCATAACATCCTTATTATGAAACCCGACAAGGGAGGGGGGATTGTCATTTATGACAGAATGGAATACAACGCAAAATTGAATGCACTCCTTACAGAAACTGGCAATTATGAGATAGTCTCTCTAAATGAGATCAACATAGCTTATCAGAGGATCAATTCATATTTGGAGGAGTTTTGGATTGATAATAGAATAAACAATGATATTTACAATTTTTTGAAAGTACAACATCCGAAAATGGCTGTTTTAGTGGGGATTCCAAAGATTCACAAAAACAGTGAGGACCCCCCCTTTTAGGCCAATTGTGTCAGGAAGTAAGGCAAAGACATTTCCCTTGGGAAAAGCGATAGATGTTTGGTTAAAAGACATTTACTTACATATCCCCCATTTGGTCAAAGACTCTTGGGATTTTCTTAGAAAATTTCCCACCCACCTTGACACTGACAACCTTTTATATGTGACAATAGATGTCATTGATTTATTTTCATGTATCCCCAGTAGGGAAGGTTTGGACATGTTTTGTGAAAGCATGAGGAAGCATACAAGTTTTGAATGGGACAAAATATGTCTTATTATGGAATGCATGACATTAGTATTGGAACACAACTATATACTATTTGAGGGTGAATATTTTAAGCAATGTAGGGGTGTGGCTATGGGTTCAGCTAGTGCCCCAATTTTTGCGAATTTAGTGATGTTGAATTGGGGGGAAGAACGTTTATTCAATAGTAGTCATTTTGCCCATGTTGTCCATTACACAAGATTTTTAGATGACATATACATTTTGTGGAAAGGTGACATTGACGAGTTAAATGAATTCATCACCTACATTAACAAGAGTAGTGAATTTCTCAAATTCACTTAGTTAGCTACAATGGGACAGCATACTTGGATACATTCGTATCACATGATGAAAAAGGGTTTAAATCTAACATACACAGGAAAAACACCTTTTCAAATGACTATTTACAATATAATAGTCACCATCCAAGAAAAATGTTGCGCAACATTTTTAAAGGTCAATGTATTAGGGCAGTTAGAATGACGTCTAGAAAAGAAGAGATGGAAAAGGAAGTAGAATTTATTACAGAAATGTTTAAGGAGAGAAAGTACAATAGTAAAATGTTGACAGAAGTAGCACAATATGTCACAACAAGATGGGGAACTAATTATTTACCTCTATTAGGGGTGATTGATATAGGAGACAAGGAAAAAGAAGAAATTTGTATCAAGAGATATCAGAAAGCATGTATCCTCATACACACCATATGTTAGTAAAATCAAAGAAATTTTGGAGAAGCATTGGAAAATTTTCCAAATTGACCCACAGATTTCCAAGATATTGGGTAATAAACCCCTTATAGTATATAAGATGGCAGATAATTTAAAGAAAATTCTTGAATATGGTAAAGTGACTAATTTTGTAAGAGGTGATATAGATAGTATGCCAACTACAAAAAGATGTGAAAACTGTAATCAGTGTCGGAATATAACAAGAACACCCGGAACTGTTTTAAACAATATCAACAGGACAGTCATTAAATATGTAAGGGGTAATTGCAACACATCATTTGTGATCTACCTGGCAAAATGCTTGACATGCTCAGCATATTATGTGGGAAAAACAGAGAGGGCATTTAAAAAGAGAATCTATGACCACACCTACTGTATTAGAAAAAAGGACAAGAACAATGCACTATATAGGCATGTAGAGAAAGAGGGAGTGGATCATATTTTCTCTTTTGGTATTTTGGAACATATTAAACCAGGTTTGGGAGGTGACAATCGGAAGGAGTTGCTAAGTTTTAAGGAAGTTTGGTGGCAATTATTCACTGACGCTGCCACTGAACCTGGTCTAAATGAATGCATAGCCATTAAACCATTACTAAGAACATAAAATCTTGATTATTACAATAACATGGACCAATGTGACACATTATCTAATACTAAAGTTTTTTATTGTATAACATGTCACCTGACAGCCACACATTGAGTAATATAATAACATGCATACATAATTTATTAATTTATTAATTTATTAATATATTTAATGTATACATTTTTTGTATTATATTCTTGTAGTATACATATATATTTTACATATATTTTGCATATATTATTATTTTATAAATTATTAGGTATATTATAATTCATTATTAGGACAACAGAATTTATTAAATATATATATTTTTTAACAATTTTTTCAACAATTTTATAACAATACAGTTTTCAAAACTTTTAACATTTCCATTCGTCTAGAACAACACATCAATTTATCAAATGAGTATATTACATCATCAAATATTGTTATTTCAACAAATTAAAAAAAAAAAAAAAAAATTTTCTTAAATTTTTCAATTTTTTTAATTATTAGTCATTTACATATACATATCAAGTCGACAACATACAAATAAATACACAATTTAGAGACCTATTTTGGGTTATGGAATATTGAGATACAATTTTTATGACAACAAGAATTATGTACACCTATTCCTAATATTGTTATTTATATGATTTAGAAATTCTAATTTTACAGCCTAATAAGTGATTGTATTGAAAGTTTTTTTAAAAAAATGAAAAGAAAGTACAGTTTGGAAATAAGTGAATATGGCTTTAAATAATGGCAAGGGTTTTCGCGCCATTAAGGTTATTTAAATGTTTTTTTTAAAAAAAACAGTTAGTTCTGAAGAAGCCTATATGAGTAGGTGAAAGCGCTAAACTAACTTTAAATGCACAACAACTTTTTATGTTCTATCGAGTGAAGGTCATTGTGTTTATGTGGAGTGTGTAGTTGTGAGCCGTTTATCATTAAACTTCAAGTCTGCTGTTGTACACACTGCGTTTCCTCTTTATTGTTGTAAGAGAAGATAGCGCAAGTGAGTACTGTCTTAGGTTCCTTCCTACAACTACCCATTTTCAGCAATTTAAAGTAATGTAAGTTTTGAGTAGCGCACACAATGTCACAATAATATGTTTAGTTTCAGATTTAAATGAACCTGGGTAAATATTTAGTAACGCCATTTCCCAGGATAGGGTTGATTTCATATATCCCATTTTCTCCAGTCGTGCTCTTAAGGAGCACCAAAGTTTATACACGTTTTTACAGGACCTGAAAATGTGGAGTATGTCTGCAACTGAATTAGGACAAGTTGGGCATAGAGGTGAGGTGTTTGGGTTAATTTTATTTAGAAAAGACGGTGTGTGATACGCGTTATTGTTTATCATGAGCTGGGTATATATTAGTTTTTTGAATGGGGTTAATTTTATTGTTGCATCAATTGCATCATGTTTTTGGCTAAGTGTAATTTCCCTGTTTTGTCAATTCCAGTATTTAGAGAATAATATATTGTCTTGGTGTTTTATTTTTGTTACTACTCTATAGTCCTTGTATAGCATTTTAGACCTTGATAAAAGTTGGGTTATTAATGTCTGGTAAAGTTGGTATTCCGGTGGGGAAACTAGCCTCGTGTCAGTGACCAAAGAAATTAGGTATAGTATTTGTTTAATGATTATATAGTATTTTTTATTCACTGCCAAAGAGGATATAATGTCATTAAATGGTAAGTCTTTGACTGTATAGAAGTCCCAGACTGCACAGTTCCTAATGAGAGGGTAACTATCAAGATTTAGCATGCTGAGAGGGGGAAGTTTTTAAAAATTACTTAGAAGAGAGGGAGACAAAGTGGGAAATAAATCATAGAGCTGACAAACCTCCAGGATTAAATGATGTCATTAATATCAAATGTTTTTTTTAAGGAACCATAGAGTATATGTGAAGAAATAAACTACATGTAGTGTTTCTTTTACTGTTTTATTGATGTTAGTGTATTAACAGTTGATTGTATAATTGATTTACTATGTTTAATTAACACAAGTATATTTAAAGAAGGTTTAAGAGCTGTAGTTTTTATTTCTAAAGAAGTCTTAATTGACAAAAGTGGTAATTAAACAAGTTTTACGCTAAAGTTTTGTGTTTCTTGCACGTGGCAGTGTTTTTTTATTATTTTTATCAGTCTTATTTAACCGTGCATTTTTTTATTTCTGTTAACAGTTTATAGCCAGACATCCTCTGTGCTAGTTGCCAGTGTATATTAATGTCTTCAAATCTAAAAATGTTTAAACATATTTTATGCAGGGAACATACCCTACTGTATCCCCTGCTATTTATGTGTATCAGCTCAGACATGACAATACAGCTGGGAAAAAGCAAAATCCCTTTACCTACTTAACTGTGATCTAGGACAACCTGCTGCTGGTTATTTCCAAAATATTGACATTTTGATATACAATTTTGGTAACAATTTAGTTTGGTATACTAAACCTTTGACTAAATGTACATATGTATTCTTCATTACATCATCAATATAAAGTAACATCAAGATTCTCTAAACTGGACACAAGCCAAAGACATTTGATGAAAACTTCAAAATGATGATATTCCAAAAAAAACAAAAATAAACAGAAAAAAAAACAAATATAAATATACTTTCCCTGAGGTTGCACAGTACTTGGAAAAAGCATAACTCCCTTATTCCACTGTTATTTGACATTTGCAGAATGGTGGCTATTTTGCTCACTAACAGTATAGGTGAATAGAATGAGCCTTCCTTTCTTCCCCTCTTACATTGTGATCTACAAACAAATATTACACAGACAGAGTACAGCGTAAAAAAGGGTATATGAGGGTTATTTACTTCCACTTACCCAATGATCTACCAAAAAACATTAAGAGAATACACTACACGTGAGCATAACAAACATTCTGTTTCCATTCACTTACAATATGATATACCAGTGGAATGTACCATCAATGTATTTTTTTTAATGAAAAACATACTGATGGATTGCATTGTGATGAGGTATACATAATTTGCTGGTAAGATGAGAGGCACAAAAAAATAACAATCTACTTTGAAGTCACAAAATTCAGAAACATTCAAACAAATGACTGCAATAGAATGATTGCTAATCATTTTGGTAGAAGTCCTGAATAATTTTAAGTTTTAACATTTGTTCCAACATTATTATTGTTACATAACACAATGTTATAAGAATTGTCACTACATGAAACGATCAAAGATTTTTGCATCCATTAATTATCTCCACATAAAGCATTTTTTTCTGGGGAGGGTAAGGTATAAGATATTCAGCATTGCAGTTATACAGACATAGTTATACTGTCATCAGCTTTGCAGCATTCAACTACTGTTATACTACCATCTAAGGAAAAAAACTTGTTTAAATTTAAACTTTATCTTTCCTTAGATGTATTCAAAGCTTTAGGTTCCTAGGTTCATAGGTGCTTACTAGGCTAACGATCACAAGGGCCTTTTTAAGCCTAGCCGTGCATCCCAAATCTCTGACAAGTCCTGACACACTTGATAAGTGTAAGCAGGGGATTGGGAGATGAAACATTTACAAGCCAGGGCCTGAGAGATGAACCATTTACAGGTTGCCTGTGTCCATTAGAGACATAGGTTCCAAACCAGGGATGAAATTACTGTTCACTATCCAATTGTCCAAGTTGCACTTGAATTGGGTTAAGGAGGAACTCTGCTTCACATGGATGGGGAACTTATTCCAGAGATGGGGTAATCTCTGGGATACATACTTGTCTCTCCAGCAGGTCTTATTTATACGATGGGCAAGGTTTAAGTCTTTAGAATGGGGGATTCTGGTGCTGTTTGTTTTGCGGATATGCAGGAGGTCCATCAGAGTGGGGTCTGACAATGCCCTGTATGTCAGGCATAACTGTCCCCTCAAAAGCCTTTAGGAGACAGAATGCATGGATAGAGCCCTGAGGTGCTCTGCATAGGATATTTTACTTAAGCCCTGTATTCTTTTAGTGAGGAACCTACGTGGACATTCCAGTTGTTGGATATGCCTGTTTAGGTACATACCAAAGGGGGCATTGTATTCAGTGACAGGTCTGATGAATGCCGAATACAGTGGAACAATGACTTCATTGGACCTGGATGCCATAGCTTTGTTTTTAAGTTGCTCAACATAGAATGATTTCCTTACTACTGTAGACACATGATGGTCAAAGGCTAGATTATCTATGTGTGTCCCTAAGTCCCTGACTACTGGGTCAGCTCTAAGAGGTGTGTTGTCAATATGATAGTTACCAGAGGTGGATGACTTCCAGAAGGATAGTATTATGCATTTCCTGGTATTTAGTTTTAGACCATGGCTCTGATACCAGTTGTTTGTCAGTCTCAGCTCCTCCTGGAGAACATTTGTGTCAGTGTGGGATTCAATAACAGCTCCTAATTTACAGTCATCTGCAAATGTAGTCAGCCAGATACCACTGATACTGACTTTGATTTCAGAGAAGTAAATGCCAAAAAGGAGTGGTCCAAGGACTGACCCAGAGGGATCCACTTGTGATTGGCCTCTTTATAGAGGTAGACCCCCAACCATTCTAACTTCCTGGGTCCTGTCTGTGAGCCAGTTGGCTATCCACCAGGTGAAATACGAGTTTGTCGACAATGCCCGAGTGAGGTATTGTGTCAAATGCCTTGGCCAGGTCAAGGTAGCCAGTGTGAACCATTTTGCCCTCATCCATTGCTTTGATGACCTTCTCAAAGAAGTCCACCAGTTTGAGTAGGCATGATCTGACCTTGATGGAACCAAACTGGTTCAGGTCCAGTGTCTGGAGGTTTGCTATATCATTATTGATCTTTTCCATGATAATACTTTCCATGGCTTTACATATAAAACTAGTGAGACTTTTGGGTTTGTAGATGGCCCACCTTTGTGCAGAGGCATGACTGTTGCTGTTCTCCATTCATGAGGCACAAAGCCTGTTTGGAGGCTATAGTTAAATAGCAATTCCAGAGGCCCTGACAAGTCATGTTTCATGTTATTTAGAAGGTATCCTGGGATATCGTCTGGGCCCATTGATGTAGTGTTCTTGGTCTTAGAGAGACCATTAAGGACCTCTTCCCTAGTGAGAGCAGGGGGGTTATATTTGATGGTATTACCTGAGGGACAGTTGAGGAGGAGAGAAGGGTAAACTTGGACATGAATTTATCAGCCAGTAGGTTTGCTATATCTTCTGGCTCAGAATAGGTGGATCCATTTACAATGAGCTTTGTACATAATTGTGTATTGCCTTTGAGTTGCTGACATAGCTAAAGAATGCATTGTGATTGTCCTTGGCCTGGGAGGCTAAATTCATCTCAAATTTCACTTTGGTAGTCTTTATTTCCCTCTGAGATGTTTGTTTAATTTGCTGAGCTGGGTGTGCATCTTCTAATTTTGGCCATGATTTTCTTCCTTCTGTTATACATCTTACTGATTTTGTGATTCCACCAGGGTGGCTTGTTTTTTGAGTTAGTTCTGTACTTCTTCCTGGTGGGTGCAACTGCCTCTGTGCAGCTATTAACATGCTTGTACATTGTTTCTGTGAACAGTTCTGCATAGGCAGCAGTGTTCTCAGGGTTTAGGGAGGCTTGACATTTTGCCAGGTTATCACTTAATAGCAGGAGTTTAGCCTTAGAGTAGTTCCTGAATATTCCAGGTTTGGCAGGGGGTCAAGGTTTTATTTTTACTTCAAAGGAGACTATTTTGTGGTCTGACCTTACCAGGGGAAGACATTACAGTCAGGGGTGTGCAGCACTCTCTAATATTAGTGAGTATCAGATCCAGTATGACTTCACCTTGGTTGGTGTATTAACTATCTGGTTCAGGGAGTTTGTGTTTTCAAAATCCAGGAATCTCTGTGCCTGTAGGCTTGGTGTCATATAGGATTCCCAGTTAATAGTGGGGTAATTAAAGTTGCCCATAAATATGGTATTGGGTTGGATGGTTGGTGTTTCTAATAAGTTTAAATACATGGTATGGGTTTCCTGGGTCATAGAGTGAGACCTATAGCTGGCAAGGAAGTGATATTGGATTTTACCTGTGGTGATATGAACACGGAGCAGCTTAAATGCATTGTCCTGTTTGACCAGCTTTAATGTATATTTATTTCTGATGTAAATAGAGACACGTCCAGCTTTAGTCACTGTCTGTGTAGTAGCTGTTTTAAATGTGTGGAAGGCATTATAACCTTGCACTGCCGGTGTGCTCTATGTGGCTTTGAACCATGTTTCAATAACCACACAGACATCAGCATTCTCTAGAATGAAGAGAGCTTCTAGGGAGTGGAGTTTTTTGTTCAGACTCCTAGCATTGAGCAGTAATACCTTTAGATTTTAGTAGGTTGTCAGAATCAAAAGTGATAAAAAACAATAGCATACATCAAAATCAGAATCAGAATCACATTTATTGGCCAAGTATGCATGCACACAAAGGTTTCAGTGACTCACCAAGTATGAATTACATAAATGACTTACATACAACTATTAAGAACAATACAAAAACGTAAATATACTTATACATATACATATACAAATACATACAAGGTGCAAAGTGCAACTCGGTGCAAGAAATACTGAAATAAACTCTGAAAGAAACAAGTATTAACAATATGTAAACAATACTGCAGAATCCTCGGAAGCTTGAGAAAAAGAATACCCCAACCTAATAAGCTGAGTTAACCTTTTATGAACTTGATGGCCTTTGGGGGAAAAAAAAAGAACGTTCGTATATTTGCTTGTTTTGGTGTGCATTAATCTATAATGCCTGGCTGATGGTAATAGGTCAAAAAAGATGGTGGCCTGGATGTGAAGAGTCGATGATGATCTTCCGTGCCCTTTTCATGACTCTGAAATAGTACAGGTCTTGTAAGGAGGGCAAACTGGCACCAATGATATTTTTGGCAGACCAAACTATTCAATGTAACCTATTTTTGTCATGATTAGACAGAGAGCCAAACCAGACTGTTATGGATTAGCTGAGGAAAGATTCAGTGACTGCTGTATAGAACTGAATCAACAGTTCCCGTGGGAGGTTGATCTTCCTCAGCTGTTGCAGAAAGTACATTCGCTGTTATGCCTTTTTATTATGGACCCTACATTGGTCTCCCACTTCAAGTCCCAGGAGATTATAGATCCCAAAAACTTGGAGGATTCCACAAGTGACACAGCAGTTTTAAATATAAAGAGGGGGAATAATATTGTAGTACCCCTCCTAAAGTCCACTGTAATTTCCAAAATTTTAAGAGTATTCAGTTCCAGATTATTCTGACTACACCAAAGTGCCAGCTGCTCAACCTCCCATCTGTATGCAGACTCATCACCATTCCTGATGAGCCTGATGACAGTTGTATTGTCTGCATATTTAATAAGTTTGACAGAGGGGTCCTTAGGGGTGCAGCCATTAGTGTAGAGAGAGAATAGCAGTGGGGAGAGCACACATCCCTGGGGGGGGGGGGGGGGCACCTGTATTGATTGTGTGATAGCTAGATGTAAATTTCCCCAGTGTCATCTGCTGTTTCCCATTGGTTACAAAATTGGTGATCCATTGACAGGTAGAAGCAGGAACAGAAAGCTGGGAGAGTTTCAAGTGAAGAAGTTCTGGAATTATTGCATTAAATGTAGAGCTGAAGTGCACAAACAGAATCCTTGCATATGTCCCTGGGTTGTCAAGATGTTCATAGGTTCATAGGTTGGTACTAGGCTATTAGCTCTAGGGCTATACAAGCCTAGCCATAACAATTCCCTGGCTATTTCTTCCCACACTATTTACTTCCTGGACCCCTGTCTAGCAGGGCGACTGACGTGATCCCCGGGGTGAATTTCCTTTCTCCCATCCAATCATCAAGGTTTCTTTTGAAGAGAGCCAAAGAGGCGCTCTTCTTGACATGTATGGGCCATCTATTCCAGAGTCTGGGGAGTCTCTGGGTCAGGAACCTACCCCTCCAGTATGTTTTGTTCATTGTGATGACAAGGTTTAGATCCCTGGAGCATGTGGCTCTGAGGGATTGGGATTTCTTTAAGTGTAGCATGTCCAACAGCTCTGGGTTTGACATGGCCTTGTATGTTAAACAGAGATTGCCTCTGAGTAGACGATATGTGACAGAGTATAGCTAGAGTTTTTTAAGGCAGTCAGCTTAGGGCATCTGCATTAGGCCTATGATTCTTTTATTGAGATATTTCTGCGGCCTTTCCAGTTGTTGCAGGTGTCTTGAGAGGTACATACCAAATGGGGCGTTGTATTTTATAATGGGTCTAATGAGGGATGAGTACAATGGGACAATGACCTCCTTTTTTCAGGATGAAAAGCCCTTAGTGTTGAGGTGTGCCACATAGAAGGATTTCCTGACTGTTGTGGCGATGTGGTTATCGAAGGTGAGACCACTGTCCACCTGTGTCCCTAAGTCTCTTATCACACTTTCAGTGTTTAGTGTACTGCCATCTATGTGGTAATTCATGGGTACATGTTTTTTCCCAAAGGGGATAACTATGCATTTCTTGGCATTGAGCTTGAGCCCATGTCTCTGGCACCAAGCATCTGTTTCTGTAAGGCCCCTTTGTAGAGTATCCACAACATTTGGAGATTCAATAATGGCTCCCAGTTTGCAGTCATCTGCAAACTTTGTTATCCAGAGACCCTTAGTATTGGCCTATACTTCAGACAAGTAGATGCAAAACAAGAGTGGTCCCTGGACTGAACCCTGAGGTACTCCACTTGTCACTTGTCTGGAGATGGATTTGGAGTCAGCTACTTTTACAGTGTGGGTTCTGTCAGTAAGCCAGTTGGCAACCCATCGAGTGATGTAGGGATTAATGCCCATCTTAGTAAGTTTATCTATGATTCCAGAGTGGGAGATGGTGTCAAAGGCCTTGGCAAGGTCCAGATAGGCTGTGTGGACCGCCTTACCCTCGTCCACTGCTCTGGAGACTGATTCAAAGAAGTCAATCAGGTTCAGGAGACAAGATTGGCCCTTCACGAACCCAAACTGGGTGGCGTCCAGTGTTTGAAGGTTGCCAATGTCTTTGTTTATAAGTTCCATGATAATACATTCCATTGCCTTGCAGATCAGGCTCATCAGACTGATGGGGCGGTGTTACTGGGATCCAAGTTGGATCCTGCCTTGTGGAGTGGGATGACTGTAGTTGTGCGCCACTCAGTGGGCACATAGCCTGAGGTGAGGCTATGATTAAACTTGACACTTAGGTGAGGTGCCAGTTCATTTTGTAGTTCATGTAGTACACAGCCCAGGATGTCATCTGGTCCCATGGATGCTGTATTCTTAGCTTTGAAGACTGCATTTTTTACCTGTGTGGCCGTTATTACCGGAATTTGGCAATCTTCCGGTATTGAGATGGGCCATTTAGGGGATGAGAGGGGGGTGAAGTTGGCACTGAATCAATCTGCCAGGATATTGGCAATATCCTTGGGATCAGTATAGTTAATGCCATTCTGATGTAGCTCAGAGCAGATCTGAGCATTGCCATTTAGATTCTTGATATAGTTATAGAATGCCTTGTGGTTGTCTTTGGCATCTTTTGCAATTTTATTTTCATAACTAGCTTTGAAGGATTTTATGAGGGATCTCAGCTTCTTACTGAGGCTGGTATGGGAGTTTTTTACATCCTGGGAATTTCCTCTTTTCTGCAACACTTTCTTCCTTTTGTTGTAAAGTTTGTTTATGGCAGGGGACCACCAGATTGACTTCATTTCTTTTGGAGGAGAGCATATTGGTTCTATTTGGGATGGTACGATTCATGCATGAGTGGATGTGCTCATACAGTGCCTTAGTGTAGGACTCAGCCATTGAACGTTCAGTTCCCATCTGCATGGGTGTCATGAAGTTTGTCACTTCTGACTTGAGTAGCAGGAAGTTGGCTTTGAAGAAGTTTTTTATGGATGTTTCCTTACTGGGGGATGGGGGTGGGATGTGGATGTTAAGGGTGATTAGCTTATGGTCTGACCTGACCACCAAGGGGGTGACAATAGGTGTGGAGCATCGATTTCCCATGTTGGTAATGATCAGGTCTAGGATACTGGATTCCTTGGTGGAAAAATTGATTAGTTGATCCAGGGCATTGGAATTTATGAATTCCAAGAACCGTTGGGCAAAGGTGTTGGCACACGAGTAGTTTTCCCATTTAATGGCAGGGTAGTTGAAGTCACCCAGTATTGGGGTGTTTGGTTGTATCTTAATATTTTCCAGTATGTTTAGAAAGGTGTAGTGAGAATCTTGGGGCATGGTGGGGGATCTGTAGCAAGCTACAATTTGGATTGCAGTCTTACTAGTTAGTTGCCCCTGGAGAATTTCAAATGCATTGTGTTGGGCAACTAGCCTGGTGGTGTGAATATCCTTGGTGAATATGGACACTCCTCCATCTTTAGTGTTTCGATCCTGGTTTAGTGGCCGTAAAGTGTGGTAAGAGTTGTAGCCTGGTATTGCAGGGGTGCTCTCTGGAGCCATGAACCAGGTCTCAGTTACAAGATATAGTGCAGGACCATATTAGCTGCATCATCCACTGACCGGTTCTCTCAATAAGCAAACTGAAGGGTGTCCAGTGAGTCAGCTGTAATATCCTTCAAGTCAGCAAACCATCATAATAATATGCCACACATACCACATTATAGGCAGGATCAGTCCTGGTATTGAATGCATACATATTGTGGGTCAAAAATAAAAATATTTTTTTCTTTCTGGTGATACCAATTTTATTAAGTGTCTGTACAATTTACTAGATGAATTTGTAATGTCTCCAGTGGAAGAGTTGCTTGCAGGAACATTTAAAGTTAATGACACTGAGTGTTTGCTGATGTGAGAAACAAAAAAAAGTCTTTAAGCTACAGTAGTATAATTTTAGTAATATAATTCACATAGCTGGAGAAAAAATGATTGTGTTACTAGACCAGATTTCAGTACTTGGATAGAGGCATCCTTAAGTAGGATCCTTAAATAGGCATATACTATGCTTGTTTAAATAGTCACCCTCTCAGATTTCCTTGTTTCTATCCCCCCATCATATTTCACTATATTAACAATCTTTGTGATATAAATTTAATATGATGACAAGAATAGTAGTTGTCTTGCTTACATTACCACTGCTCCACCATATAAAATTATAAAATCACAGGTGTCACACAGATACCAGAATGTATCAAGTATATAAATAAGACTAGACAACAGCAATAACAGGAGGGCATCTTTGTTTCAACTGATTCACATGCTGTACTCATAATGATTCTTACTTGTCTCGCTCATCAATACTAGGAAGAAATAAGCCTTGGAAGAAAAAGCAGTGTTTTCATCCCACAGAACATGAGAGTAGTAGATTTTCTGTTCATTGCATTGGCTTAGCATGTGGGTTATCAGTTGCATATCACTTGCTATGAAAATTACCATTTTATGTTACCATAAATGGCATATGACAGTGGGCAGTTTTGAATTTCTGCTGAAGTTTGGGAGGGAGGAGTGAATCTGTCAGGGTTCAGCCATTGCTGTGTCATGTATCCTTCACTTCATTTCTCTTGATTCAGTATGGGAAGTCTCTGTGCATATTTTGAGAGATTACAGTTTACTGGTCTTAGCCCTCAGCATACTCAAAAGTAGTCAAACAATCCCAGCAATATCTTAATACAGACATTTCCGAACATACCTCTCAACTGTCCATATTTTTGCAGAATGTCCAGATTTTTGCCATATATTTTTGGTGTATTCCTCATAAATGTTGTGGTTTGCTGCAAAATCACTGAAGATTGAAGTCACTTAAATAGTGATATAAATTTGACTTTCAGACTTCATAGCCTTCAGAAAATGCATACTAACACAGATCCTATTGTTCTAGCAACTTTCTAAGTTTATAAGAGCAATATTTAAAATCTGTCCCTATTCTGGGGCCTTTGTCCCCTATTATTTTAGGCTTTGCCCAGATGTCTTGTGCTAAGAGATTGACAATTATGATTCTGAGGTACTTGTATAAGCATACTGTGAGGTCTTAGTGTGCTTGTGAAATTATACTAAGGCTGTATTAACATTATGTAGCCTTTCTGTTTTACTGTTTACATTCCTCAAAACAAATATTAAAAACAGAAGCATTTATCACTTTTGTAAGACAAGTTACTATTAATAAATTTAAATGGATTTTGAATTCCATTTAGCTAGCAAGAAATATGCCTCTTCTTATACTTCAGGTTAATATAGCATGTTAAACACAGCACTTCTAACAGGAACACAAAAAGACTAGCATATCCTATTGTACCTGAAACACTCTATGATATGTACTAAATATTATGACTACTGTGAGTCCTGTGATAATTGATTCACCCACACAGCCATTTACTCTGTGAGCTGCTCGTTTTACAAATTCTATAATCTTTTAGAAATTCTTTCAGGGAAGAAGATTGCTGCCTGGCCTCAGATTCATTATGGTGATTGAATCCTCTTCAATAGAGAACTGTTTAAAGAGAGCACATCCCTGCGTGTCTCACTCAGAGTGAAGGCACATAGGTTAAAAGCTTGTCTGGGTGGCATAATTCACTGCCGCTGTGCCAAACAATCACATCTTATTGTGACCTTCATATGATACAAAAAGGAAACAGTACGAAGCCAGTCTTTTTTTTTTTCTCTCTAGTCTTCCACAGTTTTACTGTACAGCATCTCAGGTTATTGCGATGCCTAATTAAATAACTAATTAATAATGTAGAAAAGGCAGAGTTATTTTTTCCCAGAAAAAAAGAATCTTAATTGAGAGAATAAAAAGCTGCCTGTCTTGATATCATATAAATATAGACTGGGTTTATATATTCCAGCACACCTGAACCTTGGCTATCCATCATTGTTATGACTTAAAACATCTTGGACTAAATTAGGTTTTGCTTGTACAGAGAGAAGAAAGTCAGATGGCTCAAATGACAAAATTAGAACATACTGCATTCATTTTCTTCTGCCACAAGGGGAAAAATCAGTTGCTTAATGTACACAGGTGAAAAAGGTACTGGTAAAGAAGCATTGTTAATAATGTGTAATTGACATAGTTCCTTAACACTGACCATTTATTTGTACAGCATGTCCTTATCAGAGAAAAAAATATTATTCTAATGATTTGCAGAATTTAGTGGTTTCTTATTGCTAACCATTTTCCAAGATGGAAAAGTAAGCTTCTTTTCTCAAGGTCACACAGTGACTGAATATCTTTACTAGGATTTTTAGCCAGGTTCATTGAGCTGTGCATAAACCACTGAAGCACATCACCACATCATCCTGACAGAATGCCACTAAATATATTAATGGATTATATCATAGACAAGAAATGAAATCTTGCATGAAAGCATGGTGCAAACCAATCATTTGATCTGCCATACCATTTTTCCTTCACTGTGAGATATTTAAACAAAAGATGCTGTGCAGTACGAGACCAAGTGTATGATGGTGCAGTTGAATACAGCTCAGCAGCATGTGTATCATGCATCTGTTTAGATTTTAAAAAGATGACTGATTTATGCTCCTGTGTATAAAAGGTCTTCCCACTGTTTTTTCTGAATGCATGTTTTGCACCTTTTTGTAAATTGTGAATTAAATTATGCTTTATTCCATCACTTATGAAAATACATGTAAGATATCACTTTGCATCCACATTTCATTGAAGGCCTTTCATATTTTTCTCATTACATTTGGTTTCAGAGAAGGTAGATTCTTCTGCCTTGTCTTTATTATGAACTACCTTAAATTAATCATCAGGATTAAATAAAGAAAATGCAAAGTATTCCTTAATTAAATGGACAAAAAACTTTAACAACAAGTAATTTAAGCATGAATCTGTTAAAGGGAGTGCATTTTCAGCTGGCTGACATTAATTGTTTTTGATGATTTCTACACGTTGCCCACGACACCTACATTTTACAGTTCCCTTTTCTCCTTCCTGCTAGTGGCTTTTCTCTTTTCCTTAAACTTTGTTTCATCGTCATATGTGCTAACTCTTTACTTTCAATTAAATGTTAGCCTGCAAAAAATTTTACTAGCCTTCTATGCCATGGAGGTACTTTCCCTTTTTGACATCCTGTATTGTAACGGAACCATTGCTTTCTCAAAAACCCATATGAAAGACCTTCAGATACACCAAGAAATTAACAAAAACTTCCTGGAGTTATAGTTTCTTATCCCAGTGCCTTCTGTATATCGAGCATAGCAACACTATGGCGACCTTCAAAGCCAGTTTAAATGAATGGATGGGTAGCCTGCCATTCATCCCAGGGATTATCTGTATGAGCATCATTGATAAAGAATGTGAGCATTATTAGTGTGCTATTTTCATTTGAGTGTTTAAAGGCTAGGCCTCTTATGGTTCAATTGACTACTTGTCTGCTAACTATAGTCTCAGTTAAGTTAACAAAATTAACTTAATGAAATTAATAAATACGCACAATGCATTACAACACCCAATTAAAACACTCAAGGAATGCATTTATTATTGCATTTCACAGTTTTGAATTGGAGGTTGTAATGCATTGTGCTTATTTATTAATTTAATTTAATTGTGATCAAGGTAAAGTGATAATGTGTTGTCTTGTTGTTTGCTTAAGTTGTGGCAGTGCTCCACTGATTTTATTCTAACAAAGTTCCATGTGTAAAGAGGAATGCAATAATTTAATTTTGTCTTCTGAATTTTTTGCAGGCTGACATTTAATTCAAAGTAAAGAGTTAGCACAAATGATCATGCAACAAATTTATTCAAAAAAGAAAAGTCACTTGCAGGAAGGAGAGAGAGGAACAGGTCAATTTTAGACATACTCTATACCAATGCATCATGGGGAACATGTAGAAATCATCATAAAACAATTAAATATCAGCCATCTGAAAATGCACCCTCTAAAACCTGTGTCTTCTTACAGTGGCTATGCTTTGTGTTTTTTTTGGTGTTTGATACTAGAGTGGTTTCGCCTGAGTGCTAGATACTAATGAATGATAAGCAGAACTAGAAGGCATATTTATGAGAGAGACAGATCAAGGCACATGAAGTTTTAGTTGAATTGGTTGTGCTTGATATAAGGAAGACTCTGCAAAAATAAGTAATTGAGAAGGTCAAGTATGGTGAAGTATGACTGAATGGGAGTAATAGAAAGAACAGAAGTAGACCAACCAAGACCAACCATGTGGAGAGCCAGATGAACTTTCATTAATGATAAAGTAATTGGGAAAAGGGTGCTGTTTTGAAAACCACACATCATTCATTTGGGTTAATGGACACTGCAAGTTTGCCTCTTCACTTTCCTTTCAGGTCATTTTTTTGTAACATACTGATAGGCATTTTTAAATATTTGTCTTCCATTAATACTGTTCAGATTCATTCATTGTATGAATCCTCTTATCTGGTTTCCTGAATATTGTTGTGCACTCTGAAAGTAAAAGTGATAGAGTTGATAGCACATTTACTTGTGTCTGTTGTTCTTAGTTCTGAATGCCAGTTTTTATGTGGTATCAGAAATAAAGCCTGAGTGGTGCAGCGGTTAGCATTGCCACCTCACAGCGAGAAGTATTCTGGTTCGATCCTAGGCTGGGGTGCCTTCTGTGCAGAGTCTGCATGTCCTCCCTGTGGTCGCTTGGGTTTCCTCCGGGTGCTCCGGTTTCCTCCCACATCCTAAAGACACGCTGTAGGTAGATTAGACACTCTAAATTGGCCCTAGGTGTGAGTGTGTGTATGTGTGTGCCTTCTGTGGAAGGTTGGGCACCGGGCTGACAACGCGACACTGTAAAACTCCACTGCCAGTCATGAGTGGAGATGTGAACTGCTGTGGCGACCCCTAACCGGGAAAAGCCAAAAGAAGAAGAAGATCAGAAATAACGTCTGAATAACATGAGAAATAATCTTTTTATTTTTATTATTTATTCATGTATTTGTTTATGTTTGAGAAGTAGTGTAGGTATAATATCTTGGAAATCTCTTTATGTCGGGCACTGTGACAACTGAAAGCTGTGGATCCAGAAATGTATCTATTCCTGACTACAAATGAAATATTTGAGAAGCTATAAAAAATATATCATGCTTCATTTTTGTATGTGACAGAAGAAGTCCTGAGAGTTTATTATACATCAATATTTCAAGAGAGAGGGAGGAGAAGAAAGAGGAAGTATTGTAGTAGTAATGAAAAAGCTTCAAAGCTGCCGTGAACTGAAAAAAAAATCTGCCATATATCCATTTGTTTTTTATAAGGGCAACTTTGATGCATAGTTTACTAATTTAAAGACTTTTACCAAGGACTAGGAGCCATAGGAATTACATGATTTATAAGTAGTGAATATAATAGTGTGCGTGTGTGGTATTTTAATGTTTACATGATAGGCAGATTACTGCCAGATGCAGATATTATGTCAAAGAAAATGAAAGGTGTCTGTGTAGATCTAGAAAAACTGTTATGCCTGGTAAAAGAACTCACAAATGAATAAGAGGTCTATAAATTTGCATATGAGATTAAAACTTAGAAATGATTAAACCAGTCTAAAGATTAGCCACGAGTAGCATGTAAAACACATGAAAAGCATGTTGCTGATAAATTCTGCATGGTGTGGTTATAAAAATGATAAAAAGAACTGTCTTATATTTAATTAAGTATGTAGAAGTTGTGGCAAAATGAATCTTTTTGATTAGAAAACTCAGATAAATAAGGTGTGGTGTATAAACACAAGTGCAAAATATAATGTGATGTCTGCTCAGTAGTTGTGAATAAAATAATATGACATATAAAGTTTCAAATTTCTGTAGATGGAACAGAAATGCCACCTACACATTTCCATTTGACCTGCCAGAAGCTTGGCATAGCAAAAATAATTAATTATTTACTTGAAAATTGCTATGATTTGCTTCAGGATTATAAAGATTTATTTAGTGGTCTGAACTGTTTGTTTGGAGTTCATCCTATTCAGACAGATTATGTTGTTTTACCAGTGGGCTTTTCTAAGGAAAGCTCCAATAATCTTCTGATACAGAAAAGTAAACTACATACACAAAATAAAGTCTATGGGTATGATTCAGAAAGAGACTAATCCTACTGATTTGGAGAATGCTATATTTACTGTGGCATACCTTAAAATTCATATATACATTGAGACACACAGATTTAATAATTCTATAAGGAGGGAACCTTAGCCATTTCATACAATATTAGTAGCTTGCTCTCTGCAGAGAGCAACATATTAATTTGCACTTAATTTCTATTAGGGATTATGATAAACTGAGTTTGATAAAGAAAGCTCTAAGCCATACATAGTTAATGCCATTATAGAAACATAACGACTCTTCTGAATTCCATTTTTATCAGTGCCTGAAGTATTTCAAAGAGCTGTTGTACAGATGACTGAGGAACTTAAAAATGCTGTTGATAATATTGATAACATAATGTTGTAAAGCATGACTAGAAGAAAATATGATAAAAGGCTGAATCAGTTTCTGAGTAGATTGAGCCAACTTAACCTGAATCTGAAGAACAGTAGTATAAAATTAAAGTCACAGAACTGATATGAGGGCTTGAAACCAGATGATGAAAAAGTCACATCTTTGTTATAGAGACTCCCTGCAGAGGGAAATAATTAATTTTGATATGTAGGTAAGACAAAATATCTTTTGAAGAGAATTCTGAATATATCAGAAATAAATTTGCCATTAAGGAAATTAGTGTCACAATTTTCAGCACGGTACTGGATTGAAGAGCAAGGAAAGAGTTTTGAAATTCTCAATTAGTGAGAAAAGCAGCTACGCTGTAGTAGATGACAAGAAAAAATGGCACTGATGCAATGATTTTGAAGAAGATAAGCTGGTTGTGTCTGGTCCAGGAACCTTTGTAGATTATCAGAAAAAATGTCTTCAGACAGATAAACAACTGCTGGTCACAATATATACTTGTGAGATTTTTTAGTATATTGTTAGGAAAAACAGTGCTAGAGGAAAGTGATCATAAATCATTATAGATACTTTAAGGAATATGTTGCAATAAGCACTGCTCACGTTGCAAAGAATAATGTTGCATTTAAAAAATGTGATTTATTAGGGACTTCCGAGTCAGGAATGTTGTTGTTGTCTTTCGGCTTTTCCCAGTTTTGGGTCGACACAGCGGAACTCTGGTCCGCTAATGATTGGCAGTAGATTTTGATGAACGCTGAGATGCCAGCTCGATGTTCAACCTTCAACGAAGGCATGTCCATTTATGCATGTCTTTCGAACGCCCACCCAACCGCAGGGAGGACATGCGGACTCCACACAGAAGGCACTTCCCGCACTCCAGCCAAGAATCGAATGGGAGAACCTCTTGCTTTGAGGCAACAATGCTACCACTGCACCACCGCGGACCACATACCAGAAAAGCTTCCAGAAGATGAGGTGTAAGTTAACTGTGTCATACAGCAACTATCCATGGTGGAGCAGAAGTTTAAAGAGTTTCATAAATGTACTGAGAATGATCTAAAAACATGCCTCTCAACTATCTGACATTTTTTGGAAAATGCAAAAGTCTGTATAAGAATAAATGGAGCCACAAGTTTCTAAGAGGCTCTTTAAATCATGATCTGTTTACTTGTTCCCTTCATTTCCCATCACATCATCAAGCACCACCCTTGACACTGATGCTGAATATAATTATGTAATTAGTACTACTACTACATGTGACTGATACACAACTGTGAGAGGGTGAAGAGTAGTTGAGGAGGTAGTCCAAACTGAAAATAAGTGCTACTCAGGAAAGAAGTAGAGGCCTACCATAGATTCGAAAATCAGAATGTTTTAGATATAATGGTAGTCAGGACCATGATTGGATGTGTGCATTTGGAGACTATTATTTGTTTCTAGAATGGGTATGCTGTGATGAAGGTGATGGGTCAAAGGAGCAGCAAGACTAAAAAGACTGGGAAGGGAACTGGGATGAAGACCTTGAGTAGCTCAGTGAGTAATTAAGTAAAGACACTGGGCAGGATTCACGAAGGCTTGCACGGAGTGTAAGAGATGTGTAACACTCCATGCAAGCCTCGCGATCCAGGAACAGCCCTAAACTCCGTGTAAGAGACCAGCTAAAACGTCTCTTACACGGACTGGGCGTGGACATGCTAAAAACCTCACTTGCAGCCGAAAAGTATGCAAATGAGGTATATTAGCGATCCACGAAGCAGAAACCAGCCCGTGTAAGAGACGTTTTAGCTGCAGAAATGTACTCAGTTGACAACTGAGTACGCTTTCGCAATTTCACAATGGAGCCATGTCAGCTCCAAATAAAGGGTGCATATGTCTCAGGCAGCATGCCAATGGCCAAATATGTGGCCATTGGCAAGGTAACCCGATGCAAAAATAATAAAAATATAATTTATAAAATATAATACGGGCTGCGCTGTATAAAACATAAAAATGAAGGTTATAAACCCACAAATGTGGGTTTTATGCAATACATGGAATGACAATGCAGGGACCAGCAGACCAAAAACAACATGGCCACCGTGTAGTGGTTGCTAAGGGCGGAAGCTGAGTGTAAGAAATGTAACTAAGCATTAGTAGGCAATCTCATGTAAATGAGGGTTAGGATACTGAATCTCACAGTCACATAGCAAATGAGCACAGTCTGAGTAGTGTAAGAGATCCATAAGGGGGAGGAATAGAGTAGGAGATAGGTGACATCACAGGGGGGAATGGTAGAAAGAAATGCAGTTCATTGGAGGTCAGTGTAACATGACAGATGACAGACACAGATCAGGGAAAGAGGAGTGCCACAAGATAAGTGTGGGAAAGTCAAGAAATGGAAGGTGTACACTGTTACTTACACTAAAGTTTCTTGCTGGGCGTGCATGTGCATGTGTGCACACCATGAAGCACGAGTAGGGCAGTGTGTGTGCGTGTAAGGCAGACTGAGCATGTGGGAGCGTGTTGGTAGATGTTTAACACTGTTTGCGCTGGTGTGCGCGCGTGTAGGGCAGGCTGAGCATGTAGGAGGCTGTTGGCAGACTTGTAACACAGTTTGCGCGGGTGTGCGCGCGTTTTAACCCGAATAAGTAGATTCTGAACCATGTAAGCACGTATGCGCACGTGTAAGCCACTGTGAGCGTGTTTCTGCTGGTATGCATGTTGCTCCCCCCTGAGGAAACAGAAAGGAAAAATGAAGCAACAGAATTAGTAGGAAGCTAGCAAGGATGACTGCTGAAGCTAGCAGGTGAAAACAATTAGAAGCAGGCAATTACACAGGCAGAATAGTAGCCCAGCCCAGCACTTAAAACTCTGCAAACAGTAGTGCAGGATGTTTCTCTTAAGAGACACTACAAGACAGGAGTAAGCTAATAGAAGTGAAAACTGAAAAAGCTTCACTCAGAGCAGAAATGTTAGGGGCTGCCATAGCTGTCATAATGAGACATAGGCAACTTGCTGAGGGTGGTGACAATGCAGATGGTGCCAGACAACCCACACTGAGGAGACGGAGAAGAGTGTACAGGCCCAGGGTCACCTACCACGGGTTACATGAGCTGGAGATAGTAGAGCCCTATAGAGTGGACAGAGAGCTCCTGCAGCAAATAGTTGAGCTGTGCAGGCCACGCCTCACACACAGAACCAACAGAGGGGAACCCATCCCAGTGGAAACCAAGGTATGTGTTGGCCTAAGAATACTAGCAACAGGTACCTTCCAGAGACCAACTGGCGATATGATGGGGATATCACAGGCATCAGCCTCCAGGGTACTGCACCAGTTCCTGGATGCCATGTCAGCACATGTCGGTTATCATGTATATTTCCCCAATGCCCGTGAGGTATTGGCCAGCAATATGTGTCTCTTCCAGCAAATAGCGGAATACCCTGAGGTAGTGGGTGCAATAGACTGCAAGCACATACGCATCAAAGCACCAGCCGGTGAGCGGGGTAGGGCCTACATAAACAGCAAGGGCTTCCCCTCCATCAACTGCCAGGTCGTGTGTGATGCCCAGGGCATAATAATGAATGTGTGTGCTGGCTGCCCTGGGAGTTACCATGATTCCCACATCTGGCATTTGACGCAGCTGTACCAGACATTTGCCAATGGGGACATCCCACACGGACACCTAGTGGGGGATGCAGGTTATGCACTGGAGCCGTGGCTGATGACACCCATCAGAAACGCACACACACCTGAACAGGAACGCCATAATGAGGCACATGCACAAACACGTAATGTAATAGAGCGTGTGTTTGGGCTGCTCAAGTCATGGTTCCGGTGTCTGGACACATCTGGTGGAGCCTTGCAGTACACACCAACTACATGTACCCAAATTGTCATGGTATGTGCTATGCTACATAATATGATCTTGTGAAAACAGCTGCAGCAGGACCAGCATAGGGCTGGGCCAAACAGCCCCCCACCATTGCCAAGGCCATCACAGGCAGAGTGTGACTCGGAGGAGGAACAACCTGAGCCTGCCCAGTAGGCAGAAGGAGGCATGCCCAGTATGCCCTGGCCTTGGCAAAGAGGCAACGCATAGCACATACACTGGCTCAGTAGGAACCCTGGGAATGATACCCCCTCTGACTCACTCAAATAATAACATGGATGCCTAAACTGACATGGCTTGCTCACAAACATGTACAGGGAAGTGTAATATGCGCATCCGACAGAGGCAGCCCTGCAGCACCACCTGAGGCATGAATGCCATGTGTTAAGTAATGTAACACCATGTACTATATGCACACCTGAGCACCCTGACTAACATCCACCCTCACCAAGCATGAAGCCACAAAATGACGATGGGATGATCAAGTGCAATAACTGGCTGAAGTAATGCAGGTAGTCAAAGGGGAGCCAATGTGTTTCAGGCTGGGAAGACATGTGGAGCATGACATGATGCACCACCTGCTAGGGGTGGCGTGCACCTATCATTCCATGCCCCATGGATACTGGCAAAGGCTGTCAGTACCCACAGCATGCCCTGAATAGGTAAGTCTCAAAACATAAACCCACCTTCATAGGTACCACAAGGGATAGGAACCTAGATGTAATGCTACCCAATGCCAGAAGTCTAAACAGCAAGATGTGTGCAGTGTAAACACACACAGTATGGAGAATGTAGATATCAGTCCTGTAATAGAGAACTGGGTCAAGGCTCACATCAGCACCCTAACACTACCAGGTCACACCTCATACTGTGCTGTACAGCCGCAAAACATGGAACAAGCTACAAAAGGAGGGTGACTAGCAATAAATGTCAAGGATAACCACACCCCCATGTTGGTACCACAACAAGATGCAGCATGGATTAGCCATGGTCAAATACCAATGGCTAAAACCGCCTCCCAGTATATAGCCTGCTGCAGACTACTGTCCTAATACCAGGAACTGCACCTGGCCCATGTTGGAATACATGAATATATCAAGCCCCCAAAACAACATTATATTGCTTGAGTGAAAATACCCAGACATACACCGGGAGCATTATACTAGCACCAACACAGTCGGAGAAAAGTTCCCAGAATCCATAAACCAAAATGCCCAGGAACAACGTACCACTCCCACAAGAGGGGTAAGCATACTGGATGTGATAATCAGCAACATGTGTACTGGATGGCAAGATGAGAAGTGTATCCTTCACCGGTAAGACCAGACCATAGAGTAATCACACTGGATATACACATACCGACCCCAGTCCCTGGCCAGAATACCACAGTGAAAAACATGTGTAAAGCATAGGTTGCAGCCCTCCAAACTGATGTGGAATCCACGAAAGGCCCTGTGCAAGTGCAGAATATGGGACACACCGCAGAACATGTTATACAGGCATTCCATGAACACAGCCAGGAATGCTTGGAGTATGCAATCACAAATAACAACAACACACAATGCCATACACGCAGGCATCTGGCATGCTGTACTCCAGCCATTACCAAACCATGCAAGAGAATGAGGAAGCTACCACATGATAGAGCAAACATAAAAAGGGAAGTAATCACTGACCAGTAGTATGGCAATAACATATGTCCACACATACAATCCACTAAGTCCAGCCACAACAAGTAGAATCTGTGAATCCAGAGGCAATGTGACACCTGCCCCAAGTACACAGACAACGACAACTCCCCCCAATAAATACAAATATATGTGATAGATGCAACCATGTATCCAAACCAGAGGTTGAGCTCCCCCAACTCAGTACTGTCAAAACTAGTCAGGAGGAGAAGGTAACCACATACACCACAAACCCAGTCCCACATAGACCTACCACAACTGTAAACCAAACACATAAACACAGAAAAACATTCCCGGAGGCCCTAATTACAAACACACCACACCAACAGAAGCCTCCAAAGCAGATCAAAAGCAACCACAACCTCCAAACATAGCACATGCAACGCATAGTACACAAAGCTGGTGTGCCAAACAGTCACAGGCCAGAAGGAGAAACAACATGCCTGATACAGTTGTAATAGGTGTCTGTATAGGCAGCCACACTGCTGTCCCACTCACCAGACTGAACAAGGGAAAGGGTAGAGTAAGCTGCCTGTAGGCTGCCACAAAATGCCACATAACACAAGTACGCAGGTCAACCCAAAGCAAGCAGAAATATGATGCACTCAATGTCCATGCTGGTGTGAATGACCTGAGATGTACCTCCCTGGTCTACATGAAAAGAGACATGGATGAGCTCTCTGAGTATGTACCGCAGGCCGGTATGACACTGGCCATGTGCAGCATCCAACCCTCACCAAGAATGATGCCACAGTACAAACACAGAATGATCATGTTTAACAGCTGGCACAGTTACAGCTGTCAGTCCAAGAGGGTCTAATGTCTGTCTGCTTGAGATGTCAAGCATGACAAGCCATGCTGCTGTTCCAGGGATGGCTTGCACCTGTTACCCCTGTGCGTCTGGATACTGGATAAGGCCTTTGCCACCTCCACAGAGCCGTATGTAGGCAAGGCCAAAAAGACTACCCACCACCCTAGAAAACATAAGTGGTAAGAAACATAAGGGTAATCATAAGGGTAATGCTGACCAATGCCAGATGTGTAAACTGCAATATGCATGCCCCTGAGGCACTTCCCATTATGGAGAACATCGATGTCTGTGCAGTGACAGAAGCCTGCTGCAAGCCTAGTGATAGCACACCAGCACTACCAGGTTATACCACATATCATGCGTTATGGCCCCAACACCTGGACCAAAACATCAAAGGAGGGGGAGTGTCCATATGCAGCACAGACACCCATATGGCCAGGTAACTGACAATGCACAAAGCAGCGGAGACCACCCATGTGCACCTAAGTGTAGTCAAAACTGCTGTACAGTCTGTAGCATGCGACAGACCACACTCTCACACACAAGAACTCCACCCAGACATCCTGAAGACACTGGACAGTATGAATGTCCCACCAAATACCAGACAAGGTACACACAAATTACCACATAGGTGGCAAACCATTATGTATGCAAGGAGTAATCAGGGACCTAGGGACACAAGTCGACAGTAATCTGTCATGTGACACTCACAATGCCAATGTTGCTAGGAAGATTGTCGATATTGGACACCGTATCATGAAAGGATTCACGTCTACATCAACAGAGGTCACTGTGCCGCTGTACTGTTCCCTTATCAGACCCATAATCTAGTACAATGACTCATATGGGATGTACCGGACGTGACACCTGCAGCAGTTCGGAAGACCTCATAGTTACCCCACCAAGAGGATAAAGGGTGTGAAATATATGTCATATGCTGCCTGGCTGTAGACACCCCAGCTGAATGCAGTCACAGACCACCTACACAGAGGCATTGTATGTCTGTTGTACAAGGCCATGTCCAACACAGGAGTAATGGACATGCTCCACCACAGGAAATCAAAGCCATTGGAGCTGTGAGAGTGACAGATGTCAGCCTCAACACATAATGAAATAGGATGTGCTGGAGGGACAGATACATAACCCAGAGGCTCCCCACACCCAGAAACAGGATCCCAATCCATGTTAGGCAGAGCCCCTCACTGACACCCCTCATCAGGAATATTGCCAAGTGGATGGTTGATCATACATGTTTACTTGGGGGGGTTTCCTTTTCCCCCCCCAAAAATTTTAAAAGCTTGTTGTAAAGATGACTAAAAAAAAATTAAAAAAATGCGGGTGTTTAAATTAATAAATTAAAAATGTTTAAAAAAAGCAAAAACTGAAGAAAAAATGAAAAAAAGTAATCGTTTAAGATCCAAAAATAATTAAGAAAAGAAAAATATTTTTTTAAGAAACTAAATATACAAAAAAAATTAAAAAATTTCAAAATTTTAACTCGGGAAAAGGAAAAAGATTTTGAAACTAAATTAAAAAAGTAGAGTAATGACAAGAAAAAGGGCACTGATGCAATGATTTTGAAGAAGATAAGCTGGTTGTGTCTGGTGGAACCTTTGTAGATTATCAGAAAAATGTCTTCAGACAGATAAACAATGCTGGTCACAATATATACTTGTAGATTTTTTAGTATATTGTTGGGAAAAACAGTGCTAGGGAAAGTGATCATAAATCATTATAGATATTTAAGGAATATTTTGCAATAAGCATGCTCATTGCAAAAAAATGTTGCATTTAAAAATGTGATTTTTAGGGACTTCAGTCAAATGTTGTTGTTTCTTTTTTTCCCATTTTTGGGGAGGGAACTCTGGTGTAATGGGCAGTAGATTTTGATAAGGAGATCCAGCTCGATGTTCAACCTTCAAAAGGCATGTCCATTTATGCATGTCTTTCCCCCAAGCAGGAGGACATATACACAGAACACTTGATAGCCAAGAATAAATAGAATCTTGCTTTGAGGCAAAAATGCTACCACTGCACCATGACCACATCCCAGAAAAGCTTCCAAAAATATGTAATTAACTGTGTTACAGCAACTATCCATGGTACAGAATTTTAAAAGAGTTTCATAAATGTACTGAGAATGATCAAAAACATGCCTCTCAACTATCTGACTTTTTTTGGAAAATGCAAAAGTCTGTAAAAAATAAATGGAGCCACAAGTTTCTAAAATCTTTAAATCATGATCTGTTTACTTTTTCCCCTTCATTTCCACACATAAGAATTGACACTGATGCAATATAATTATTAATTATACTACTACACATGTGACTGATACACAACAATAAGAGAGTTGAGGATAGTAAACTGAAAATAAGTGCTACTCAGGAAAAAGTAGACCACCATAGATTAAAATAAAATGTTTTAGATATAATGGTATCAGGACCATGATTGGATGTGTGCATTTAACTATTATTTGTTTCAGAATGGGTATGCGTGATGAAATTCAAAAAAAGACAAAAAGACGGGGAAAAACTATGAAGAATAGCTCATGAGTAATTAAGTAAAGACACTGGGCAGGATTCAAAGGCTTGCAGGGGTAAGAGTGTGTAAACTCCATGAAAGCCTGGATCCAGGAACAGCCCAAATCCGTGAAGAGACCAGCCGCTCTTACACGGACTGGCGTATGCTAAAACCTCACTTGCAGGGATGCAAATGAGGTATTTAGCGATCAGAAAAAAACCCAGCCCGTAAGAGCGTTTTAGCTGCAGAAATGTACTCAGTTGACAACTGGGGTTTCTGAAAACAAATGGAGCCATGTCAGCTCCAAATAAAGGGTGCATATTGGGCAGCATGCCAATGGCCAAATATGTGGCCATTGGCAAGGTAACCCGATGAAAAAATAATAAAAATATAATTTATAAAAAAAAAAGGGCTGCGCTGTATAAAACACAAAAATGAAGGTTATAAACCCACAAATGTGGGTTTTATGCAATACATGGAATGACAATGCAGGGGCCAGCAGACCAAAAAACAACATGGCCACCGTGTAGTGGTTGCTAAGGGGGGGAAGCTGAGTCTAAGACATGTAACTAAGCATTAGTAGGCAATCTATGAAATGAGGGTTAGGATACTGAATTCACAGTCACATAGCAAATGAGCACAGTCTGAGTAGTGTAAGAGATCATAAGGGGAGGATTAGAGTAGGAGATAGGTGACAGCACAGGGGGGGAATGGTAGAAAGAAATGCAGTTCATTGGAGGTCAGTGTAACATGACAGATGCAGACACAGATCAGGAAAAGGGGTGTGCCACAAGATAAGTGTGGGAAAGTCAAGAAATGGAAGGTGTACACTGTTCTTACACGTTTCTTGCGGGGTGCAGGGCATGTGTGCACCATGAACCCAGTAGGGCAGTGTGGGCTTTAAGGCAGACTGAGCATGTGGGGCGTGTTGGAGATGTTTAACACTGTTTCCCTGGTGTGGCGTGTGCACTGAGCATGTAGGGGGCTGTTGGCAGACTTGAAAAAGGCGGGTGTGCTTTAAAATAAGTAGATTCTGAACCATGTAAGCATTTTGGCCCAAAGCCATTTAGCGTGTTTCTGCTGGTATGCAGTTGCTCCCCTGAGGAAACAGAAAGGAAAAAGGAAGCAACAGAATTGGTAGGAAGCTAGGGGGGAATACTGCGGGAGCTAGCAGGTGAAAACAATGAGGAGCAGGCAATTACAGAGGCAGAATAGTAGAGCCCAGCACTTAAAACTCTGCAAACAGAGTGCAGGATGTTTTTTTAAGAGACACTGCAAGACAGGAGTAAGCAAATAGAAGTGAAAACTAAAAAAGCTGAACTCAGGGCAGCAATGTTAGGAGCTCCCATAGCTGTCATAATGAGACATAGGCGACTTGCTGGGGGTGGTGACAATGCAGATGGTGCCAGACAACCCACAGTGAGGAGACGGAGAAGAGTGTACAGGCCCAGGGTCACCTACCACGGGTTACATGAGCTGGAGATAGTAGACCCTATAGAGTGGACAGAGACTCCTGCAGCAAATATTTGAGCTGTGCAGGCCACACCCCACACACAGAACCAACAGAGGGGAACCCATCCCAGTGGAAACCAAGGTATGTGTTGGCCTAAGAATACTAGCAACAGGTACCTTCCAGAGACCAACTGGCGATATAATGGGGATATCACAGGCATCAGCCTCCAGGGTACTGCACCAGTTCCTGGATGCCATGTCAGCACATGTCGGTGATCATGTATATTTCCCCAATGCCCGTGGGGTATTGGCCAGCAATATGTCTCTTCCAGCAAATAGCGGAATACCCTGAGGTAGTGGGTGCAATAGACTGCAAGCACATACGCATCAAAGCACCAGCCGGTGAGCGGGTAGGGCCTACTTTAACGCAAGGGTTTCCCCCTCCATCAACTGCCAGGTCGTGTGATGCCCAGGGCATAATAATGAATGTGTGTGCTGGCTGCCCTGGGAGTTACCATGATTCCCACATCTGGCATTTGCGGCTGTACCAGACATTTGCCAATGGGGACATCCCACACGGACACCTAGTGGGGATGCAGGTTATGCACTGGAGCCGTGGCTGATGACACCCATCAAAAAGCACACACACCTGAACAGGAACGCCATAATGAGGCACATGCACAAACACGTAATGTAATAGAGCGTGTGTTTGGGCTGCTCAAGTCAGGGTTTCCCGGTGTCTGGACACATCTGGTGGAGCCTTGCAGTACACACCAACTACATGTACCCAAATTGTCATGGTATGTGCTATGGTACATAATATGATTTTGGGAAAACAGCTGCAGGAGGACCAGCATAGGGCCGGGACAAACACCCCCCACCATTGCCAAGGCCATGACAGGCAGGGGTGACTCGGAGGAGGAACAACCTGAGCCTCCCCCAGTAGGCAGAAGGAGGCATGCCCAGTATGCCCTGGCCTTGGCAAAGAGGAAAAAGCACATACACTGGCTCAGTAGGAACCCTGGGAATGATACCCCTCTGACTCACTCAAATAATGGGCCTAAAACACCTGCTCACCATGTACGGGGAAAGTGTAATAGGGCATCCGACAGAGGCAGCCCTGCAGCACCACCTGAGGCATGAATGCCATGTGTTAAGTAATGTAACACCATGTACTATATGCACACCTGGGGACCCTGACTAACATCCACCCTCACCAAGCATGAAGCCAAAAAATGAATGGGATGATCAAGTGCAATAATGGCTGAAGTAATGCATTTTCAAAGGGGGCCAATGTGCCAGGCGGGGAAAGACATGGAGCATGACATGATGCACCACCTTGGGGGGGTTGCACCTATCAGTCCAGCCCCATGGATACTGGCAAAGGCTGTCAGTACCCACAGCATGCCCTGAATAGGTAAGCTCAAAACACAAACCCACCTTCATAGGTACCAAAGGGATGGGAACCTAGATGTAATGCTACCCAATGCCAGAAGTCTAAACAGCAAGAGGGTTGCAGTGTAAACCACACAGTATGGAGAATGTGATATCAGTCCTGTAAAGAAAACTGGGTCAAGGCTCACATCAGCACCCTAACACTACCAGGTACACCTCATACTGTGCTGTACAGAAAACATGGAACAAGCTAAAAAAGGAGGGTGACTAGCAATAAATGTCAAGGATAACCACACCCCATGTTGGTACCACAACAAGAAGAAATGGATTAGCCATGGTCAAATACCAATGGCTAAAACTGCCCCCCAGTTATAGCCTGCTGCAGACTACTGTCCTAATACCAGGAACTGCACCTGGCCATGTTGGAATACATGAATATATCAAGCCCCAAACCACATTATATTGCTTGACTGAAAATACCCAGACATACACTGGGAGCATTATACTAGCACCAACACAGTAGGAGAAAATTTCCCCAGAATCCATAAACCAAAATGCCCAGGAACAACGTACCACTCCCACAAGAGGGTAAGCATACTGGATGTGATAATCAGCAACATGGTACTGGATGGCAAGATGAGAAGTGTATCCTCACTGGTAAACCAGACCATAGAGTAATCACACTGGATATACACATCCTGACCCAGTCCCTGGCCAGAAACCACAGTAAAAAACATGTGTAAAGCATATTGCACCCTCCAAACTGATGTGGAATCCAAAAGGCCCTGTGAAAGTGCAAATATGGGACACACCCAGAACTGTTATACGGGCATTCCATGAACACAGCCAGGAATGCTTGGATATGCAATCACAAATAACAACAAACACAATGCCATACACGCAGGCATCTGGCATGCTGGACCAGCCATTACCAAACCATGCAAGAGAAAGAGGAAGCTACCACATGATAGAGCAAACAAAAAAAGGGAAGTAATCACTGACAGTAGTATGGCAAAAATATGTCCACACATACAATCCACAAAGGGCCAGCCACAACAAGTAGAATCTGTGAATCCAGAGGCAATGTACACCTCCCCCAAAGTACACAGAAAACCCAACTCCCCCAATAAAAAAAATTTTGTGAAGATGCAACCATGTATCCAAACCGAGGTGAGCTCCCCAACTCAGTATTTCAAAACTAGTCAGGAGGAGAAGGTAACCACATACACCACAAACCCAGTCCCACATAGACCTACCACAACTGTAAACCAAACACATAAACACAGAAAAACATTCCCGGGGGCCCCTAATTACAAACACACCACACCAACAAAAGCCTCCAAAGCAGATCAAAAGCAACCACAACCTCCAAACATAGCACATGCAACATAGTACACAAAGCTGGTGTGCCAAACAGTCACAGGCCAGAAGGAGAAACAACATGCCTGATACAGTTGTAATAGGTGTCTGTATAGGAACACTGCTGTCCCACTCACCAGACTGAAAAAGGGGAAAGGGAAAGAAGCTGCCTGTAGGCTGCCAAAAATGCCACATAACACAAGTGCAGGTCCCCCCAAAGCAAGAGAAATATGATGCATAAATGTCCATGCTGGTGTGAATGACCTGAGATGTACCTCCCTGGCTACATAAAAAGAGACATGGATGAGCTCTCTGATATGTCCCCAGGCGGTATGACACTGGCCGTGCAGCATCCAACCCTCACCAAGAATGATGCCACAGTACAAACACAGAATGATCATGTTTAACAGCTGGCACAGTTACAGCTGTCAGTCCAAGAGGGTCTAATGTCTGTCTGCTTGGATGTCAGCTGACAAGCCATGCTGCTGTTCCGGGGATGGCTTGCACCTGTTACCCCTGGCTGGATACTGGATAAGGCCTTTGCCACCTCCAAGAGCCTTTGTAGGAAAGGGCCCAAAAGACTACCCACCACCCTAGAAAACATAAGTGGAGAAACAAAAAAAGGGTAATGCTGACCAATGCCAGATGTGTAAACCAATATGCATGCCCCTGAGGCACTTCCCATTATGGAGAACATCGATGTCTGTGCAGTGACAGAACCCTGCTGCCCTGGAAGCACACCAGCACTACCAGGTTATACCACATATCATGCTTTATGGCCCCAACACCTGGCCCAAAACATAAAGGGGGGGATCCATATGCAGCACAGACCCCCATATGGCCAGGTAACTGACAATGCAAAAAGCAGGGAGACCACCCATGTGCACCTAATGTAAAAAACTGCTGTACAGTCTGTAGCATACAGACCACACTCTCACACAAAAGAACCCACCCAGACATCCTGAAGACACTGGACAGTATGAATGTCCCACCAAATACCAACAAGGTACACACAAATTACCACATAGGTGGTAAACCATTATGTATGAAGGAGTAATCAGGGACCTAGGGACACAAGTGACAGTAACTGTCATGTGACACTCACAATGCCAATGTGGCTAGGAAGATTGTTATTGGACCCCTTCATGAAAGGATTCACATCTACATCAACAGAGGTCACTGTCCCCTGTACTGTTCCCTTATCAGACCCATAATCTAGTACAATGACTCATATGGGATGTACCACTGACACCTGCAGCAGTTGAAGACCTCAAGTACCCACCAAGAGGATAAAGGGTGTAAATATATGTCATATGCTGCCTGGCTGTAGACACCCCAGCTGAATGCAGTCACAGACCCTACACAGAGGCATTGTATGCTGTTGTACAAGGCCATGTCCAACACAGGAGTAATGGACATGCTCCCCCAAAGGAAATCAAAGCCTTTGGGAGCTGTGGGGTGACAGATGTCACCTCAACACATAATGAAATAGGATGTGCTGGGGGGACAGATACATAACCCAGAGGCTCCCCACCCCCAAAAAACAGGATCCCAATCCATGTTAGGCAGAGCCCCTCACTGACCCCCCTCAACAGGAATTTGCCAAGTGGATGGATGATCATACATTTTTACTGGGGTCTTCACTGTGTCACCAGACAGAGGCACAGAAAGAAATCATAAATGGCCATAATAGTCACATAGAAAGGGGGAAAGACACACACACTCTGGCTAGGTTTACAATGCCCTAGGGTGGATAGCCTAGTATGAACCCATGAACCTATGAAGATACAAATTGTACAGGACACTAAGGATAATCCAAGGCTTACAACTGATGGTAGGAACCATGTTGGGATCCACAGATATGCTCCGAATCACACAGATATTACAAACAACATACCAAACACACAAAATATTGCCAACATAAACCTGACAGGTGCAGTGCAAACCCCCCCCCCCACCTAAGAATGCAAAATATCTATCCCAGCAGACTGCTGGCCCCCTGACATTGCAGATGCTGAGGTAACAGCCATCATCTACAAAGCAAAACACACAGCAGCAAGGTATGTGATGGTGTCCTGGGCTGAGGCCAACATGGACCCCAAGAATAATGGAATGCCAAATCACACTACTGCCCAATGTCAGCCTTACCACAGGATATGTACCCAAAGAGCAGTGTACAACAACAGTGGTCCTTCACAACAAAGGTGTTGCCTGAATGGATACTGCAAACTACCACCCCGGGATCCTGACAAGCTTGGTCTGCACAGCTATGGAAAGGATAAATTTGGCAGACAAAAGCTATTGTGGACCTACTGAACGGACCCTACACAGTGTTTTTTAACTGCAGATCCTGCCCCTAAACATGTTTGACCCATTTGAACAGTCATTAAGGTCATTGATGAGGGCAATGTGGTCCACACAGCGTAGCTGGCCCCTTGCTTTAACAATACCCTCAGTTCAGTATGGATATGTTCACCAGCTTAAATATAACCCCTATGTCAGTAGAGGGGTTGCAAACCAGACCAAGGACAGAACTGACATGGTCAGACATGCTGCATCCATGTCAGACTACAAACAGATATATGGCATCCCAAAAGGGCCCTGGTCCGGGGCCCCCCTCCGTTCTGTATATATGTCCCATAGGTATAGGCCAACATGGAAGGACTGTGACTGAACATGTTGCAGAGGATACAAACGCCCACCATATCCCCCCCAGCTGACACAAGCAACCCACAAAAGGGCCCCCTAAAACAGACAACTGGGCCATAGCCATGTCAGCAAGCTAATTGCAGAACTGTGTATAGACAACCACCGTGGATATACAGTAAGTGCCCACAAATTACCAAAAAGGGGTTAACCCATTACCCCTAACATGTAATGAGAGACCTGGGGACAAAGGTGATAGATATCCTGCACTGGACAAACATGGGGCTGTAGTGTTGAAACATACCATATACCCCCCCAAAACATAAAGGGTTTGGGCAGATTAGATAAGGAGGTCACTGTGGCTCTGCAGTCATCCTCCATCACCCCACAATTGACTACAATACCCCCTGTGGGATATACCTCAGCAGACACCTCCATCAACTGTAAAGTCCACAACAGTACCCCACCAGGAGTAGCAAAGAGCATGAACAGATGCCATGTGTTCCTGAGTAAACAAACTGCAGCCCCACACACTGCCATACTGGCTCAAAGCTGTGCCTGATGTATGAAGCCATGTCCAACCTGGAATCAATGAACATGCTGCACCTTGTACAATCTGAATGGCAGTGAGCTATGAACATGAGAGACCTGAACCCCAGCACTGACATACATAGGACAAGCTGTACAGAATGATCCATAACACAAAAGGGCCCCCCCACCCAGTAAACCCCCGTACAGGCAGCCAGAGAGTCCCCTATCACACCCCTCAAGAGGAACCCTGATGAGTGGATGGGAGATGGTAGGCAAACCCTGGGTATCACTGTTATGTCAGAGGTAGACGGAGGCAAGTATACTAACCATGACATATGTCATGGCAAACCCAGTTACAATGTGGTAAGGACAAACACACCCTGTGACTAGCATAGAAATGGCCTAGGGAACATCGCTAGTGTTTCCCAATGTCCCCCCATGTTGTGGAATACACTACCAATGTTGGAAAGCCTGGTGTAGGTAGTCCATATCTGAACATAATGCAACATGGTCATATGTGCACAACGGGCCCCCCAACAGCTGTTGTGCTCACTATGAAATGTAAGCAGTATAGGACTAAAGCCCAGGATACTGTCCACCACAGTGAAAGTACTGAACCAGTACACTATACGGTACTACAGTGTTAGGTCATTATGAAAGATGTTGACAACTGCCCAAAGTATCCCATGCAATCCTGCAGGCACAGTATAATCCCTGTTGTGGCAGACAAAAAGCAGTTGGCCAAGTACAAACATGACCCCCAACACACAACCATAAACGTGAGATATTGTTGAAGTTCACACACCCAAATATGTGGTGGATTTCAGAGTGAAAATATGGAAAGCTCACACTGGGCATGTTTCACACTTTGATAAATGAGGCATATGTCAGACAACATGCCAGGGAAAAGGCTGAACTGGGCATGCTCACACACTTAGGCCAATCTCCTTTAGCAGTTGGCCACACATATCTGGTTTTTTATGCTTTTTCCAGGAACCAACCACAACACAGCAATCTGCCCAGTGCACACAGTAAATGACTACAGAGACAAAAATGATATAGTGGATCCCCCTTTGCAAACATCTTCCACAGATACAAATTTGGGTCATAAACAGGGAATGCTATGGCAATAAAGACCTGCAAACAGAAAACAGCACAACAAATATTGTGCATGACAATTAACATATGGGTGTAGAGGTCAATACTAGGTTTGTTGCCCTAGGGAATGACAGCTAGCCAGAGTGTCCCATCTGCATCCCCAGTACAGTAGGCTACTGTGCCACTGTAAAAGGTCACATAAGGAAACGGGAGGTAGTGAGCTGTGCCTCTGTCAAGCACACGGGGAATCCCAGGGTTTGAATGTGCTAAGCCACAGCCATGTTTTTGGGTGTGCTGGAAGAGGGTTGCTGAGGATCTCTAACAGTAAGTGGCCTCAATAACAGACTGGGGGAGCCCATCTGCATTCTCGGGAAAATTCCACTGTCAACACTGTGTTGTGATGATTATGTGGAATGAAGTGCCCCAGAACTGTTCACAGATGTCCCCCCTCTGTGGGCTACAGCTCTGCAATGTTTTAGCTCACTCTGTCTGTTAGCTCATATATGGCTGGTGACCCCTGACAGGTGTCTTGTTGTGGAGCAGTCATGGGTATAGGGGATAGCATGATCAATGCAAACCCACATGCTCATAGAATGCAATTGTCAAGGATTATGCTGAGTGGCCAGTATAGCCCCCAGCATGGGTCCTCTGAAGCCCCCCCCAGTCTTAAAAGTGTAGAGTCTGCTTGTGCTAAATACAGTTTGTGTGCAGTGACAACCTTGCCTGGGGTGGAGATGGGATATGGATGCCCGGGAAAGGTGGGTATGGTCAGATATCAACAATGGTGGTCTACCCTGGTGTGGAACAGTGAGTACCCATGTTGCAGATGGACAGGTAAAAAGTATTCCCCATGTGGCTGTGGTGTGGGTTCTGCCATAGCACATGGCCCCCAAAAATTGTAGTGGCTGTAGGGAAAGTGGTAGAGGCCTGATTTTCTCACACAATATGCGTACCTGATGTTAACAACGGGAATGGTGTAGGGAACACCTGCATATGCACTGTTCCCAAAGCTGGTGTGTCCTGGAGGGGAGTGGTGTTCTGGACTGGTTGTGTTGTGTGACAGGTCCTGTGGTCAAAAACATGGTATAGAACATAACCTGCCAGTGGATGTGCATATCTGCCCCTGGTGGTGGCTGCAAATGCATATTTTGAAAACCCCCTGACAGGTAGTTCATGATATGTAGAAATGATGTCAGCACCCTATAAAAGCGGGGAAAACAAATGCCCAGAAATTTGGATTCCCTCTGCTAATGCCCCCTCAAGTGTCAAAATTTAGTTAGGTGGGGTTTGAATCCTGAAATGCTCAGTGTGTGTGTGTGTGTGGGAGTGGGGGTGTGTGTAAGTCTGTGGGGGGAAATGCCCCCAATGGGAAAACACACTACAGGATGCACTTTCCCCTTTTCTAAACATGATGATGTCAGCACCCTATAAGTACAGCAGGAAAAGGAAACCCCCCAGTAATGAATAGGGGCTCTGCTAATGCTCTCAGTGTCATAACATAGTTAGGTGGGGGTTTGAATCCTGCAAATGCTCAGTGTGTGGGAGGGTTAGTGTGGTGGCAAGTCTGTATGAAAAAAATTTCCCTTTGGCAACTAGGAAAACACTACAGGATGCACATTCCCTTTCTAAACACTTGTTTCAGCACCCTATAAAAGCAGGAGAAGAAACCTCCCAGTAATCAATAGCGCTCTGCTAATGCATCCATCTGTGTCATAACATAGTTGGGTGGGGGTTTGAATCCTGAAAATGGTGTGTGTAAGTCTGTTGAAAAAATGTCCCTTTTGGCAACTGGAGAACACTACAGGATGCACATTCCCTTTCTAAACACTGATGTTCAGCACCCTATAAGTCAGCAGGAGAAACCCCCCATAATGAGAATAGCCCCGCTAATGCGCCCCAGTGTCATAACATAGTTAGGTAGGGTTTGAATCCTGCAAATGCTAAATGTGTGGGGGGTTAGTGTGTGTCAAGTCTGTATGAGAAATTCCCTTTTGGCAACTGGAAACACTACAGGATGCACATTCCCTTTCTAAACACTGATGATGTCAGCACCCTATAAGTACAGCAGGAAAAAGGGAAACCCCAGTAATGCAAATACCCTTTGCTAATGTCCATTTTGGGTGTCATAAAAAGTTAGGTAGGGTTTGAATCCTGCAATCCCAGTGTGGGGGGGGGGTTAGTGTGTGAAGTCTGTGGAGATGCCCCTTTTGGCAACTGTGAAACACTCGATGCACATTCCCCTTTCAGGGATGATGTCAGCACCCTATTACAGCGGAGAAGGAAACTCCCAGAAATTTAATCCCATTTCCTAATGCTCCTAGTGTCATAATATATTTAAAGTAGGAGTTTGAAACCTAAATGGCATGTGTGTGTTTGGATGTGGGGTTGTGTTGCAATTCTGTATAAAAAACATGTGTTTTTTGGGAAATCAGGAGATCACACTACATGATGCACATTACCCTTTCCAAACATGATGATGTCAGCACCCTATACACAGCTGGAAAGAGACATCTGCCAGTAATCAAATAGTGCTCTGCTGGCCTCTCGGCCATAACATATTTGGTGGGGTTTGAAACCTGCAAGTGGGTGTGTTTGGATGTGGGAGTTTGTGTTTTGCAATTCTTAAAAAACATGTTAGTTTTGGCAATCAGGAGATCCACTATGATGCATTCCCTTTTCAAAACACTGATGTTCAGCACCCTTTTAAAGCCAAAAGAGGAACCATCTAGAAATTGGAATAGCCCCGGCAACCCTCTCTCAGTTGACAGGTAGGTGGGGGTATGAATCCTGCAAATGAAAAGTGTGTGTGTGTGTGTGTGTGTGTGTGTAAATGAAATGTGAGAGAACAGATCCTTTGGAAATACTACAATACACCAGTCCCATATTCCCCAGTAAACACGGGGATGTCCCACATTTGCAGCCAAACAGGGCTGTTGCCAAAAGCCAATAGTGCGCACTGGGTCATTTCCATTGTCAAGTCAGATAGGTATGTTTTTGGGAATGCCATGTGGTTTGTCACACAAAGCCTTGTGTGGGTCTTTGTGCATAACAAAGCTATTTTAAAACCCGCAATGGCATTCACAATGTATGTGTGTGCCCTACACATAGTGACCTGCAGTAGTTACCAGTCTGACACGCCTCGTGGATAAATGGTATTTGCTGTCAATATATTTTCTTACTGTGCAGGGGGGATGTGTCTATACAGTGTGGGTGTATATGGTAAAATACCTACAGCAGGGGGTACACATCTGGTCTGGGCCATATAGTCTACATGTAGTTGATGTACAGGTGCATGTTCCCACCTGTTGTGGGAGTGGTAACATGTCATTCCATGCAAATTTAGTGACCACATGCTGGGGAACCCCTTTAACTAGTGTGTTGTAGCTAAGTAATGCTCCCACAAAGTTTGGGGTGCAGTCCAGCCATATAAAGGTTTTGAGACTGCCCTATTGCCAGTGTTGTTTGGGGGTAGGTGGCCTTTTATGGGAGGGTTTGTGTGCCAGGCTATAACCAAGGCAGTCTCACATGTTAGCTGCACATGAAAGCCCTGATGCTTTGTGCTGTGCCAACAACCTGGAGGTGTGTGTATCTGTGGTGCCTTGGGGCACCCCCCGTCCATGTGTGTTACATGTGTAGGGGATGACAGGCATGGTATGAGGCATAACCTGGCAGTGATGGGTTGCACCTGTGAGCCATGAATCAGGACTCTGGTACTGCACAGAAGCAGTTCAGCTGAGGACAGTGTCCAGTGCATGCATCTTGGGTTACACTGCTTTTTGTGTAGCACTGTTAGTGTCTAACCTTTTGATACCCATGGGGTGGCTATGTAATCATGTCCTGCAGCATAAGGCAGTATGTTTTTATCAAGGGCCAATATACATTGGGGCCCTGGGTGTCTGCAAGCTGCCCTTGCACATCATTGTGGTTCACATGTAAGCCCTGTTGACAGCCAGTGGATACCCTATGAATGACATTGGAGTGAGCAGAATGTAGACATACAACATTCCTACATATGTGGTAGCATACCTGGTGAGGGTATGTTTGGGAACCAAGATCAGGCTCCTTTGGGCCCCCACATGCTGGGGATCCTTCTATGTTCCCTATCATGTAGTCCCGGGGGGTATGTCTCAGGTCATCCATGGGCATGGCAAATGAGTCATATGTGTCCATGCCTCTGATGACCATGCATGTTTTTGTGGTGGACCATAGTGCCCCAGGCATATCCTTTACCCACCCTATACAGCCTGTTGAGGGACCCCCTGCCCAAGACAGGTACCTGACACATCTGTACAGGTGTGTTTGTAGCCCACAGGCTGTGAGGGGTGGCACCGGGATGTGTGCCATTTTGGATTTTTGTTCCGGGGAACATATGCTGTGACTGCAGAGGGTGTGATGCTGGCAGGATGCTATTCTGAGTCCCCATGCCCCAGTGTGTTCAGCATGCTGTCAGTGCGTCATGTCACTGTATTGTAGTCACTGTAGTATGACATGCCACCTGACAGGGTATGGCATTACTGGGTTCAGGCTCAGTCCCCAGATTGGCTATTTGGGGGCATCCCCCACATGTGTTGGTTCCCGGGCCAGGGTGATGGGACTGCATACATGTGGCAGCTGTGACATTCCCCATGACTCACATAAACCACAACTGGACCATAGGGTGATTCCCGGTTACCTTTGCACATGCTACCCTAGTGTGATTGCCATGGTGAGTACCAACACATAGGGCAATGGGAAAAAATACTGAAGGTATTATGCACACTGGGTAAATGCCAGGTAAGACATGTGCAATGTGTCACACAACGTAATTGGGAAAAGGACCAGTGATTTCTGTCATTTTAAACTTGACATGTATTGGGTATGCAGATGTCACTAGGAGTCCCCAGAAGCACTGTAACTCTGCATTGCAGGTGGAAGCAGTGTTCCCGGGAACCCCGCAACATGCATGCAACAAAGCTACAGTAAGCAGGGCTGGAAGTAGTTTTTTACAAAAAAGAAGGGGGAACACTAACAGGTAACAGTGCAAATATGTAGGCACTATCAACATGTAAAGGGAAAACAGCGATGCCCCTGGTAGAACTGATATTATGTCATAGTTAATTGTGATTTGGGTTACATTGGTACCCCCATAACAACATGCAAACATCCACATTGCATAGTGTTGGGGGAAAACACCATTACTGTACATGTCCATCATTGCATATCACTACTTGCATTAGCTTTGCTACCCCGTATGGGCATCTGTTACATTTACCAGATGCAATAATGGCGCTTTACATGGAACAGGGTGCAGATAACAATTTAGGCTTTCCCCGGTTTCCATCAGGCTCGGGATATACACCATATATCAGAACTGTACTGACCAAAATCTTTAACCTGTGTCCCCTGTGCACAACACTGTTTCCCGTTCCTGATGATGTTGGAGATTTCAGGGGTGGCACGTACATAGCACAGGGTGGAAATTGGTTGTGACTGCCATATCCCCAATTTCTTTTTTATGGGTTTTTGGGGATAGCATCGGGTGGGGGGCTTTGGTCAGTGTGTGCAGTTGTTAGCCCTGGTGTTTCATTTGCATGTGTGATGGGCCCCGTTCCCCCCTGGCCCAAACAGGGTTTTTCCCACAGACTGCACCCGGCGGTTACAGTCGTGTCTGTGGGGCAGGCCGTACCTTCCTGGCATGCACGGACCGTATCCAGACAAGCCAAAAATTCAAGGGAGTGGTTGACTGGACACAGGTCCCTGGGGACTGAACCCCTTCCTGGGGCCCCATACACACAGACCCACATTCGGGGCTGCTGCGGCCCGGGCCTGTTGCGCCTGGCCAACTGCCAGTGTGCTTTGCTGCATCTCCACGCAACCGCCCACCATTTCCCTGGCCAGGACATTTTGGTTGTGGAACTGCAAAGCCCCCCAAAGCCATGACACGGGAAAATGGGCATCCCATGCAGCAACTGCACATGGCTGGCATGCCACTCCCCCGACCCTGTCTGGGACCTTTCCATACGACTTTCCCATACACCTGAAACATAGCTGGGTTGACAGACCTCTTTTTGGGGACCTGCCAGAGGCAACCCCCAAAGCCCCAGAAACCCCTGGGGAACTGCTGGTGGACCCCCGGACCCTGCCCATGGGGCCGTTGGGAAGCATGTGCCCCAATACCACATTACCCGGTCAATGCCCCCTGTTCCCGCCTACCAGGGGCAATGGTGAAAAATTACGGGAGGATGCTGTGCAAGAGGGGTTTCAGTGTGAGTAATTGGTCCCTGGGGCCCACAACCTTTGCCATTACACAATATCATCATTAAATACCGTGGCCTTCAGGTTCCTGCTGAGGAACCAAGCACAAAACCTGTGGGAGGAAACAGGAAACACAGTTTACAGTGTCCACAAGTTACCCTATGCATTATGCACAAATGCACCTGGACCAGCCCTCCACATGGGCCCGGACCTGCCCTGGACACACAAAGACTCAGGGAAATGCACACGGCACCTGCCCTGCCAAGGCACCTCCCCACACTGCACAATGCAAACGTGGACCTCACCATGCAACACATGCCCCTGGAAAAACAAATGCAAATGACAATTGCACACATTTAAAAATGACCAAATACACATCAACATGGCCGGCACACATGCCAATACAGGAGGACACTGCACACTGCACACATCAACATGACTGGGCCCCCGGCACACCTGCAGCAATGCACACATGGGCACCCCCAAAAATGCCACCCCCCAGTATCACAGAGTGGCATATTTAAAACACACAGGACTATTATAGGGATTGTTAAAAATCACCAGATGGATGGTCCTTTCGAACCCAGGGACCCAAAATGTGAATTAATGTAGGGGCCCCCTTTCCCTTGAACTGCAAAACATCAGTAGACAAGTTGCCTTTCCCCCAGCGCTGATATTGCCCAATATCAACAGACAATTACATTAGGAAGCTCCCACGGAAACCTTACAATGCTAAACCAAAGGACAAACATAAGGTACAAATTTTCCCCATATGTTCCTTGGACCAGCCTCCATATGTCGGTTATTTCCCCTTTCCCCACCAAACAAGGGGTAGCCCTCCAGTTGGTGAGGGGGGGTTCCCCCCCCCCGTGGAACCCTTTCCGCTTTAAGTCCCCTCTCTCTGTTCTGAGGGCGGAAAACAGATTCACCCCGCAAGGCCTGTGTATCCCTATTTCCGCTCAGAGTACGGGTTACTGATAATCTCCCTGGAAGAAAACCAAACGGATACAGCAACATGTCACAATAAGGACACTCTTACTGAAACCTTTTAGGGAATACACTATCCCCTATGTTGCAGTTGTTTCTGGGGATACACAAGTACTGGCCCGAATGTCCAGCCAAACCCTGTGAACAAAACCTGCCACTTCCCAAACATATACAGCCCCCTCGGCAGCACACTGGCAGGTCCAAAGCCAACCTACTCTGGGGGTTATCCCCTCTGTTGTGGGCCATCCACAAAATTCACAAGACTCCCCATATACAACCCAACCCCCAAGCACAGTAGAACTTTAATGTATTTTAAAATTACCTTGTTGGATGAGTGGTATCCATGCGCCCTGGGCCGTGGAAGCCACCCCACTGCTGACCCCTTTGCAAATGTTCCCGGACTCCCCCTTGCTGGCTTCCCTTTCTCCCAGACCCCTGCAAAAGGTTGGGATTTTGGGGGAAGACAGAGGGGTTGTATAACAAAAGCAGGAGGCTCTGCAAAGAGCAGATTCAATTAAGGGGGGCATTGTGGTCAGCACTGGTTAACGTCTTATAAAATGGACGGCCTATTGGGAGGGGAAAAGGACAAAAACTTGGATAAAAAGGCCTTCTTCAGTTTGTTCACATTCCAAAAACCTCGTTCTTGTGTTAAAACACACCTACAACATTAAAAAAAATATTAAATTTTAAATTTTATATTCCTTTGTTAAATACTTATAATGTATTAACCCCCCTATACTACAGTCCATGAGGGCCCCACAAAGGAACCACAGCATACTTGACCTGTGGTATCCCTATTTCTACATCACCCAAAAATACAAGATATAAGCAAATTTCTTGTATAAGGTATGTATGGAAGGCATACAGCAAAAGTTCCCACCCACTAAGGGGACCTTACTGACCCGGAACTCCCCAAACAATGCTAACCTTTTAAGCATGGAATTACGTTGGGGCAATGCGCGTATTTCCGCAACACGCCCACCGTTTCCTTTTAGGGCTATCCCGCCGAACCGGCTACCCTTTAAAAAATAAAATTTTGGGGAACGGGAAATGTGCCAGGACATGGAACACTGATGCAGAATGTATAGCATCCCCTTTTAATCCAACAACTTCAATGGAATTTGTACAGACCTTACCATTTTGGGGGGTTCCCGACAACATTAACCTGTTTTACAACCTTGTTTGTGGTTTCATTCCACGCCTTTTTTTGCGTGGGCAGCTTTATGTATGTGACAGCTTTCCGTGTGTGCGTGGGTTTTTTTTCTGTTTGTTGTTTTCCGCGCCCAGACATCAAGAATGTATTTCAGTGTGGGGTTAACAATTTTTGAGGTTTGATATCCAGGGGGCCCTGCCCAAGAAGCCCCATTTTTCTAAATTCCACCATTGGCGTTGCAGTTCTCACTTTTTTCAGGACAGGCTTTGGGGGGGGTTTTGAAGGGGCCCTTTCAATTGTAAGGGGGGGACCATCTGGTTCTTGGACACGTTCTGGAGGTAAAAGGTTGTTCTCTCCCCAATTCAGGGGTTTTAGATTCACTTTCCCATTCCCCCCGTTTCCCTGTAAGGTGATGCACAATGAACCTACCTTTTTTATTTTTATTATTATAATTTTATAATATAATAATTAAATATAAAAACATTTTTTACATTAACACATTTTTCCACAAAACACCAACACATGGGTTTTCGTTCACACACTATATTATGGAAACCACAGTTTTGACAGAATTCTAAAGACATGCTTTTGACAACACCAATTCCCTTTAATTATTCCTACTTTACATGTTTTATTTATTTTAGAAATTTCTTTATAAAAAGGGCATCTTAGTGGTATCATCGACTACGTTTCCAAGGTCCTGGGTTGGGACTGACATATTTTATTTTCTTTTAACTATACAGGCCTGTCAATCAATGCTAAGGCCCTTTTAAGCATTGAAGGGTTGTGGTTTGGGGGCTCATCACTGGGATTACTGCACAACCGACACCGCTTACAACCCTTAACAGTGCTTTTGGGCCCCAGCATTTTTTTTGGAAAAAAAAATGGGGGAGGAAATTAAAATCCAAAAAGGGGTAAACTAGGGAAAAGCTTGGGGTTTCAGGGGGGAATTTAACCCATTCCCCTTTTTCATCAGAACACTTCTATTATGAATTTTTACATTTAAACCTTCCACCCCTGGGAAGGGGTTTAGGACAACAATAAAATTTTTACACCAAATTTTAATTGATATTTCCATGTCCAGCGCATGTGTCAAAATGGGCACTATGTATGGGGGGAATTTTTTGTGGGTACAGATGCCCTTTTTTTTTCAGGTGAATTTTCAGGGGAAGGAATATTACTGGGGGGGTATTGGGGGGTCGCAAGCAAACAAACCTACAGGGGGTGGTTTTGACCGTGGGGGGGACACAATTACGGGATAGGTTTGGTTCCCGAGCCCTGAGCCCAAATAAATGGAATGAATCCCCCCCCATGGGAGTTCCACTTTATGCCCAGGGGGGCTGGCTGGGGG